>NC_132809.1:29545102-29845102 GCF_048594095.1 Paramormyrops kingsleyae | reverse complement strand
CTGGGAGCCTGTGTCAGGCTGTGCCGTTCAGGCTGTGTCGTTCAGGCTGTGCCTTTCAGGCTGTGCCGTTCAGGCTGTGCCGTTCACACAGACCAGAACCCCGCCTGGCCTTAAAGACACTGATTACAAAAGTACCACAGACTGCCTTGTTTTGTGTGGTGTCCCCCCCCCCCCCCCGGACACCTGCCTCATGCTCTTTTCCCAGCACATGTCTGCCAGCATGGGCACGACAGCGGGGCGGCACTTAGAACCTAACAAGCTGCCCCAGCCAGTCATTGGAGGCCCTTCCCTCACTTCTCCCTGGCGATGCGATCGAAGCGCTTCGTCTCGTTACCAGTGGGGTCCTGCTGGAGTTGGCTCTGACAGAGAATTACAGTGTAATTACAATCACTTCACAGATAACATGTTAAATGGCGTAAACCGACAGGTCCCCACCATGCATGTTAATCGGGTCTCCAGCTGAGCTGCGTGCTCAAGTGCACAGCGCTCCAGGACGGTAGCTTCTGGAAAGGCAGCGGACCCGGGGAATTATCGGAGCCTAGCCGCTTTTGAGGAGCCGACCCCCCGCCGTGCTTTGTGCTGGCGAAGAGGCTTCCTGCGGTGCCGGGCACACCCGCCAAAAAGGGGGCAATCAGCGTTCCGCCGCCATCATGCGTTACGGGTCAGAATGCAGCGGCCCCCTCCTCCGTAACGCTCAGTTAAGCGCAGGCAGCTCTGGGTCCCGCTGCAATACCTCCGTCGTCGGTGGCGACGGCTCTGTTTACATGCTCACCCTAACAAATTGCATTTGGAGATTTACATTTTTAATTTAACTTGTTGAGGAGGCAGTGTGTGTGTCTGTGTGTGTCTGTCTGGGTTTGGGTTATATTACTTTTTGGGGACCAAACGTCCCCCACAATTTAATAAAAACCTTTTTTGACGTTGTGTGGACCATTTCTTTAGGTCCCCACAAATATCTGTGAATGCAGTCAAAAAAGTAAGAATGCCAAAAGTCTTTTATTTTGTTTGGGCTGAGTACGGGTTAAGGTTGTCATAGTTGGGATAAGGGTTATGACAGTCCACACAAAGATATGAATACAAACGTGTGTGTGTGTGTGTGTGTGTGTGTGTGTATAGGGGTTTTAAAATGACATGAGCTATATGGTTTAAGAGATATAGGGATTTTTGTTTGACATTGAAAGTCACATTTCACAGGATTGTGTCTGTACAAATACATGCAGCGCGACGAAAGAATGTCAGTTTTTTGGGGGCTGATAACCAAATATCAAAACAAATGATATTTTTGTCCAAGTGAAAAACAAATGCCTCAGTTTTCCGAAAATAACTGAAAAGTATGAAACGAATAAAAACCTAGTGAATATAGACTAGGTAAGTCTGTGCAGCCCTGCAGTGACACTGAGGCTGGGACACTGTAAATACAGAGAGTTGGGGTTCGAGTCCCCCCCCCCCCTCCACAGTGTGTGTGTGTAGTGCGCAAGACAGGCTCATTGGTGTCCATGAATTTCCCATGGAGTATGAGGGGTGTATATGTGCCCTGTGTTGAGCTGGCATCCCACCTTGTTCCATATGCTGCCTGGGTCAGACTGTAAATGGGACAAAACTTTCCTGAAGTTTTTGAAAATGTTTACACTTTCCACATGTGCTGTATACCACAACCCTAGGTTACCCAGTCAGCTGTACAGTATCTTTGGATGCATGTAGTTGTCATCATGAATCTGTTAGCAGTAAATTTTATCCAAGAGTTCTGCAGAGAACGAGCAGAATATTTACATATATCTCCATGTCATTTTCACAGCAAAGGCTCCTCCCATGAAGCATTGCATTTTTTCAAAACGGGAATTATTTTAGTCTTTTCTGGAGTTAATTGCTTTCTCTGCCCACTGCCCAATTTGATATACATCTTAGCGTAAAAGCAATTTCCTAAGAGATGTCTGTTTGCTGCAAATGATAAGCAAACTTACTGTCAATTAACAACCCTGTATTTGACTATAGATTTGTGGCCGTGTTTCAGTAACCAAAGGTGCAGCAGGAGAATGCAGTACTGACTGACCTACTATAGATATTTCCTGTCCTGCATGATAATTGACTTAATCACATTTGAAACCATGTATTATTCATCGGTAACAATGTGTGTGATGTTTCTGCCGTATAGTGTCAAAAATCACCACGGCAACTGATGATATTCCACTCAACCCTTAATTCTGCGACGTGAAATGGCATTCTGTCAGAAAACAGTGTATGAGAAAACAAGCAAGAACAAATACTATACCATTTGCAAATTAATGAGTGTAAAACAAGTCAAATGCTTGTGAGGTTAAATAGCAATTATTTTCTAACGCAATAAAGTTTTTTTTTTCTGCTACTGTGTCTTATTTATGCATGGAAGAGGAAGAGAATGGATACATGTGATTATTTACATGCAAACCAATGGCTGAAATGGCAATAAAATACTGTTTTAATAAGCAGTAATCACATTATATACACAATATGGCACTCATTGCGATTGTTATTATTATTATTTTTATAAGTTGGTGGTGTCTGGCTTCTCACAGGGAAATTTAGCTCTGGCTTTATTCACAAATAAACAAGGCCCCTTGTGCCTTATTGTTTGAATAAATCGCTTTAATACCGAGTACAGTTTCTCTCAGGATCTGTTTACCTCTCATATGAATTCAGACTCTCCCCTTTCTCTATTTCGGGGTTGCAATATTCCTTATAGCGTTTTTCTAAAGCTCGGTATTTTCTAACTGCGCATTGGCCAATAAATGCCTTGAATGAACTTCTGTCCCATAACACTATTATGATCTAACAAAATTATCTATTGGAATTTAGTAGAAAAAGAATTGCTTTTGTTGCCAAATTAAGGATGCTATTACCGCAGGCTCAGTGGGAAGCCCAACAGCCTCAGAGCCGCGTGCTTGTGATTCCGGCCCCGGATCTGTGTGTCTGCGCAGTTTGTGTATCTTCCCTGTGTTTCTGCAGGTCTTCGCTGGGTACTCTGGTTTCCACCCACAGTCCGACAACATGTCGTTAGGCAATCGGACATGTCTAAATTGCCCATAGTGTGTGAGCGTGTGCTGTGGCGTCACGTCTAGGCGATCCCCTGTGCTTCCTGGTATAGGCTCCAGGCTTGTTGTGACCTTGTACTGGATAAATGGTCACGGATGGCTCAGGATTTGAAAACTTCTCTCATTATGGTTATATAAATGATGCCTATTGTAAAAATCCCAGACGATTTGCATGCTCTATACTGCTGTATTTGAAACAAAAACAGATTCATCAAAACATCAACGTGCTTTTTAGCAGTCAGACCCTAGTCTTTACCTTGGATAATATCAGCATGTCTCTCCTGCGTCCTTTTCTCTTAAAGCCAGTTTTAGGCTTCAGGAGCTCCGGACATTCGTGGAATATCAAAACGGGAGCCTTTATCTAGATGGAGTTAAGGAGAAGGTTAGGATGAAGGCTCTTCGGCCAATGATTTGAACTTTTCCAAGAAAGCCACCAAAAGAGTATTTTCCTTCACTGATCTCTACCATCCTTGCTGCTGTGCAGTGTGATATGGGATGTTCTTGGAAAAAAAAACACAGCAAGATGACAAAAAAAGGAAATAAATGAATTTTCTGTGGCTTATTTTCCGACAGGTAGGTCCAGCATGTGTTCTGGTGACCAAGCGAGTCAGCAGGCCATCGTGGAAGCGGATGAAACGCAGCCCGAAGTTCAATTGGTAGCTAAAACACATTTGTACAGCAAGCAGATGCCCCCCCCCCCCGACTGCACAAGCTACTGAACTTCTGCAACCAGATAAACAACTCGATCATGATCCAGCTTAATTTAATCATGATGGGATTCACTGAAGTCATGGAAAACCCCCCATCCTGAAAACCCATTACTCACTCCAACATTAATAATTCATAAATAAATGCTTTCTGGATTAGTAAGGTAACATTAGTATCTGTTTACATGTAAGTTGTTGGACAGCAAATGGTCCCAGTTTGCCAAACACAAATTGCTTTACCCTCAGGAGAACTTGCCCCCAGCCCCCTCCCTGTGTGCTCTGGCTGGCCGAATGCCACCAGAGTTTGTTTTCAAGGTCATGAAATTTAAATCGTACGCTTATTTCCGGGGCTTGGGAGTGAGCTAAATTGGATCATTAAAGGGTAGGTTTGTAATTCCAGCATTAAAATGGTTTATTTTTGAGGCCAGCGCTGAGAGATTTCCCATCACTCCAGAAGGATCATTTTTAACGGATGGCTTAAAAAGTTTGGCTACTTGAAGAGATGGACGCCGAGAGAATATCGCGACGGCTCCAAAATAATTACTTGTGGTAAATTATTTAAACTCTTCATTACATATAGTTAATGTCTGTGTTTGTCTGTGACCCCAGTGACTGTAGCAGTCCTATTCATTTTCTGTTTATTTTGGCGTCTTTTGTACCTGTCAGGCAATTGTTGGCCGATTCCCCTTAGATTCAAGGTTGTCAGGAAATCACAGTTTGCTGGATTTTTACCATCTAAACAAGCTTTAAATGAGGCTGCACCATACAATCCCACTTGGCCTTTATAATAACCTCTTCCTGTCCTGCTACCTATTAGCAAGTCTAATGCAGCGTCTTCTCTGTGCAGCTCCCCATTTGAAACTCGCTCTGTGGGCTGCAGGCAGGAGCACAGGGGGCCTGGCACCCATTCAGGGGGGCCACACATTACAGGGGCCCTTGCATACACTCGCACATTGTAACAGTGGGGGCCGAGGGCAGGAGGAGACTGACATCCCGACACCCCTGGCTTGTGGAGACCAGTCAGTGGAGAGAGACAGGGCTGCATGGCCCCGAGCGTCTCTCCCAGGCTGCTGCTCTCTTTCTCAGACGCAGCATCATTATTTATACATCCTATGGAGCTGCCGGGTGCTAAGCAGTTTTTTTTTTTTTTTTTTTAAACTAGTTTTGCGGTTAAAAGAGAGTTCATTGGCTAATGAGTAATCAGGTGATGGTGGGAGGCGGAGCCAGTGGACTGCGGAGGTGGAGCCAGTGGACTGCATCAGCACACAGCATGCAATCGTTGCGGTCTGCCCAACGATGCAATGCAATTTAAAAAATGGGGTTAAATATCACCAAAAATATATTGCTTATATCGCTATTAATGTGGATTTTCATATCATGTATTACACTACAAGGCACAGCATTGAAGATACAAATTTGATGTAAAATTAATATTTAAATGCATTTGAAATATGTGTAAGAGAGTAAATGAGAATGACCTATAACTCACCTGAGCAACCTGACTGCTAAACTTTTTTTTGTTCTTAATGTTTTTTGCCATGCATTATTTGACCTGTGCTTCACCACTGGAATACGTCAGGGAGGATGATGTCCAGAGGACAGCCTGTCCCTACCGCATGTGCACCTCACTGCTCCCCCAATGTGCTGATAAATGTAGATGGTAGACAAATCTACACACCACCAAATCTCAGAGGATCTGGCTTGATCTGGGACATTGCTCTAAATCTCACATATATTACATCTATACTAGGGTGACCAGATAATCCATGTCAGGGAGGATACTCTGAGCTAGGACAGGAATTGTAAATTACCATTTCAATTACTGTAAAAGGACCTGAATTTCACTTGAGCAATGAGCTCTTGCTGTGTGCTGATTGGTCAGTCTCCTATAATCATGCATGTGTCACTAATGCTAATGTGAAACAGCTGGATGAGTCTTTCAGTCAAGGAAACAAACCAGTCAAAGCACAAGAAGAGCTGAACTATTTAGCCGAGCACAGGAGCCTTTCAATTAGAAAGTAGTTTGTAAAACCCGAAGTAGCTCAAAGTGTCCTCCCTGACATGGATTATCTGGTCACCCTAATCTATACTACACATAGTCTCTAAAACACATATTCTTCTTATTCCTCTTTAGCCAGCTAAGCAAGTTTGTTGTTTCTCTGAAAATGATATGCAATGAATGCATATTTACTCACACTATAATGTTTAAGAGAGTAAATAAAGTTGATCTTCATAGATGTAGTGTTATAGAAAATTTTTCACTATTTACTGGGTAAATGCTAGAAAACGAACAGATCATGCATGAGTAAAAGGATTTTGGCTGTTTTTTTTAACATCCTGCGAGTAAACAAAGATTTTCAGTGGAGCCCAACAGTTAGACATTAAAAAAATATACATTTTTCTGGTGAGGTGATGTGCATTTGGTTGCCGTTGCTGTAATAATCACCCTCAGCCAAACCTCGTTTAGAAAGACGTGTCACGTTTCTGAAGACCCAGAAAAGTACACTTTCTGTAATGCCTCCGGTCTGAAAAGGAATTGACAGCCGTCTCGGGGTAATGAGGGAATCCTCTAGGTGGAATTCAGCCGACCGATAGAGGCTGTAAACATTAAGAACGAGCCCCTTCTTAAACATAACCTCTATTCATGGCCAAGTGTTTATGCATTTATACAACTGTTATAAGGATTTAATGGCGGCTTGAGATCAAATCAGATTACTGTGAAATATGCATTTATCCATCGTCATGCTGGCTAACTAAATATTCAAAAATAATCATCCTATCTTGGCATCTTCATGATAATTATCCACAAGTATTATGTGCTGTACCTCCTACATTTAGCTGGTATGGGAAGATTGAGTAAACCAAGATGCTATTTGGTCTGTCGATCACCCTTAAGAGGCATTTCACAGTAGAGCAAGTACTCAGAGGTCATTGTGACAACTCCACCTACTTGTCCTGAATGTCACAGCTGTAAGCAATCATTGGTTGCACATGTGGACATTCACAGCTAGCTAGCTTTTCGGCAGAGATGTCCCAACCTATATGACTGATTGAAGGGGAAATCTAGCCATGTCGTGCCGTGACAATGATACCGTGTGAAAAATTTATATTAGCGGTAGATTGCATCACGTCAAATGTGCGGGTGTCTGAAGAAGACACCCAGAGAATGGTTTTTCACAACCAAATTTGCAAATAACTTTTATAGCAATGCATTTGTAATCTTGCATGCTTAAATAATAGATGGTAGGTCTATAATCTCAATGTAATTTTTAAAAATTGTCTTTCTTTTTTTTTTGGTTTATGACGTTACTATACTAAATCTTTCTTCTGAAGCTGTCAAAATGGTATGGCAGCCAGATCTTTAAGAGGGTGAAAATTGTAGCTTAGTTTTACCCGTGTAAACTAATGCCTATACATGCTGAATTGGGGTATCAGAAATCAAATCTGACAGGTCTGTATGTTGAAGGGCTGGGATTCTGCAGGAAATAGACATTTCAGGTTCATATTCTGATGTTTGCTTAAGTGGTGATTTTTGTACTTCGCTTTAGTACTGCATTTGCCTGCAGTCCCTCTGTTTCTATAGAGCGCTCGTGCTGCCTAATTCCATAGGGTTCAAACACTCATGCTCCAGCTGTCTGGATCAAATAAATATTAAAAGCCCTCATCCTCTACCATTCAAAATTCATGCTCAGGCACATTCTAAACTCAAGGACATCTGTGAATTCGCCAGGGAATATATTTTTGTAGCAGTATTTCTTGACTTTTCATAGAAAAAGAAAAAAAAATTGAGAATACGTTCATCAGTTCTAGTGATACGTATTTGTATGCATTTATTTTGTGTCGTCATTTTACATTTGAAATGCAGTGTTGCTTAGGTTTGAATTAAACATCCTTTAAACAATCAATAAAATCAATCAGAGCTGTTTTTCGGCATGAGTGGCAGAAGCGTCGAGGGCAGGTCTCTGACTTCGACCCCTCCCATGGTCCTATAAGCTCAACAAACACTTTATAGAAGTCTGAAGAAGAGGAAATCTGCTATCAAATGTAGCTGATAGAGAACCTCCCAAAAGCCCTTCCATCTTGAATTGAAGGCACAGACTGAACTCACCAGACAGGAACCACGCTTTGGGTGAGAGCAAAAGAAGAAAAAGAGATGCTTTCATGATTTTTTTTTTCTTTTTCACTGATGTGAAAGAATCAGTCTGGAAGAAATGTCCTCTGTGATAGAAATTAATTGGGATTGTGGCATAGAGGAGAAACTGGGAAACACTGTGGAAGCACCTTTAGGGCGAGTGCCAGCGGTCAGTATTTCCTCAGCAAAAACACAAACAGTCCATTTTCATTTCGAGATTTATCACACATGCCCATTTGTTTGCACAACTCGCTGTTTTATCTTATCATATTGCACACAGACTCCACAGAGTACCAATGTAAATATAGGTGTAGTTTGCAAAAGTACTCGGACTGCAGCTATCACCTGTGTGGTCAGGATAATTGCATTCACGGTGCTTTGAAAAAGTAGTTCTTTGTACAGACTGTCCCTGACTAACAACCTACTGTATTCGACTAACGACAACTCACACGTGCGACTGAAGTCAGGACAGACCCCAGTCGTAAGTGAGAGACAGTCTGTATATAACCAACCTAGTCTCGTAAAACTTGTGACAGGAACTGAAATTCAGTTTTTACCAGGGCAGAGACCTGTAACACAAGGTCAAACAAACAGTCAAGTGGCTTAATCTGCAAGCAAATACCCTTAAGTCTCTAAGTTTTGAGTCACTTCTTTTATTAATATATGAAAATACTGGACAACTGTTGTCCAAAAATGTCCAATCAGCCCCAGAGCCTAGGCAAATGTGTAAAGGCGTTTTGAAATGAGTAATTTCAGTAATGCCAAATGAGATGATGTTTTTCAAAAGGTCTGAATATGTATAATTGTTTAGGGACTTTAATTTTCTTGGGATATCTTGTCATCGAAATGTTTGAATTATTTTCAATAACATGACTTGAGAATGTAACAGAAATATTTAATAAAAAATAGATATCTCTGAGTCACATGATAGTTAAGATATATTGAGTGATTACATGACTAATGGACGTCAGAAAAAGATGATGTTGAGATTTTACACTAATGTAATTTATCTTTATCGTTTTGCGGTTAAGTAAGACTCTTCTACAGGGAGTTTTTTCAGATGTAAGCATCCCATTCACATTAAGGGGTTTTCAGGGGCTACGGGAATCTCTAAGAAGCACATCTCTCATCCTTGTTTTACTATTTTTGTTTTTATCCAGGTCAAATAAATCAGAGCAACTGAGTTCGTGCTATAATTCCTCCTTTTTCTATTTTCACAATAATTCTTTCTCAGCATTTTACACGCACAGAGGCTATTCTCCCGTGCATCTAATAGAAATAAATATTGTACTGAAATCTGCTTTTCCCCCAGGTTTCTCGTACATAAAAACTAGATTATTATGGCGGATAGAAAAGCCACCGCTTTGATTCATATTTCTTTGATTTTTGTTGTGAGAAATAATCTTTGAAAATTGTTAAAGCTGAATATGAAAGAAATATATGTAAGTTTAGCAGAAACTGAGAGACGATTTTATCTCCAAGGGACAAATCTTGTATCAAAGTAAAGTTACTAGCAACATCTCAGGTCTTTGCTGCCCTTGCTGGTTGTTTATCTCAGCTTAAGAACTGGTTTATTTCTTCCTTGACTTACAGACTACTTTTATTAATCTTTCTGTATACTTTTTATTTATCAGTTTTCAATTTTCATGTGTCTTCTGAGCAGATAGAAGGTAGACATTGATTCCTCAATGTCTCTGACTTAGATTACATTGTCCTTTACTTTAAGTGTCCCAGAGCAAGTGATGATTTGTCTTCTATGGCAGGAAGAATGCAGTTATACTATGAATTACAGATCATGTTTGGTAAACATGTATGTTTTCACACAGCAACAATAAAGGAACTCAGCAAAATAGCAAGACTACAAATCTGATGATGTGATCTCCACTGGCAGTAGAAGATCCACTGGTGGCTGGAGGAGATTTTGAAGGCCTTCAAGTGAGTTGTTCTCGCTGGTAAGTTCTTGCCAATTTCTGCAGTCAGAAATAGCCTGCAGAAATTATGAGTGGCGATAGGAAAATGTCAAGCACAGTCAAAAGAAGGAAAGACATCTTAATTTAAAGCTGGACATTGAAGGAGTGCATTTCCTGGAAAAACACCATCCAGTTTGGTCATTAACTACTGTAAGACGCCGAGAAGTGGCAGCAGAGTAGGGGTGACATTCTCGGGGGGGGTGTCCGCTTTATGGACCTGTCTACGGGTGGCGGTTTCAAGCCACTTCCATTTTGCTTTACCCACGTTTCTCCAGGGTGGGGTGCCGTCATGCGGTTCCAGCCGAATCGCTCTTGGTCTGCAGCTGGCTGCCTTATCGGCCGTCTCATTGAGCTGTACTCTTCTGTGTCAGTGGGTGGGGGGGCACGCCAGGCATTCAGAGGTCATGGGTGACACGCCCCTTCCATTAATTAAATGTGACGTTCTACACGTGTTACTAAAGCTCATGTCCTGTCCCTCTTATCTTAGTCACCGGTGTCGAGTAGGGTGTCCCCAAAAGATTCTCTTCTCAGGACCAACTTCAAGTGCCTGTAAAGTCCTATAGCTGAATCTTTCTGATTATATTTACATTGAAACTCACTGGCCACTTTACTAGATACACCTTTATAATACAGGACTGGACCCCCTTTGCCTTCAGAACTGCATTAATTCTCATTCAACGGTGCTAAAAACATTCCTCAGAGGCCTTGGTCCATGCTGACACGATGGCATCACACAGTTACTGCAGATTTGTTGGCTGCACCTTCGTTATGAGAATCTGCTGTTCCACCACATCCCACAGGTGCTCAATTGGATTGAGATCTGATGACTGTGAAGGCCTTTTGAGTACAGTGAACTGTCATGTTCAAGAAACCAGAGATATGAGCTTTGTGACAAGGCATGTTATCCTGCTGAAAGCAGCCATTAGAAGGTGGGTATTCACTGTGGTCATAAAGTGATGGACATGGTCAGCAACAATACTCAGGTAGGCTGTGGCATTTAAATGATGCTGAGTTGGCACTAAGGGACCCAAAGTGTGCCTAGAAAATATCCCCCACACCATTACATCACCAGCAGCCTGAACTGTTCATAAAAGGCAGGATGGATCCACGCTTTCATGTTGTTTACGCCAACTTCTGTCCCGACCATCTGAATATCGCAGTCGAAACTGAGACTCATCTGACCATCAGTGTTTTCCAATCTTCCTTTGTCCAATTTTGGTGAGCCTGTGCCCACTGTAGCCTCAGTTTCCTGTTCTTATCTGACAGGAGTGGCGCTGGTGTGGTCCTCTGCTGCTGTAGCCCATCTGCTTCAAGGTTTGGTGTGCTGTGCATTCTGAGATGCTCTTCTGCATACCTTGGTTGTAATGAGTGGTTATTTGAGTTACTGTCTACCTAAACCAGTCTGGCCATTCTTCTCTGACCCCTGCCTTTAACAAAGTATTTTTGCTCAGAGAATCACCACTCACTGGATGTTGTGTCTTTTTTGGAAAATTCTCTGAAAACCCTAGAGATGGTTGTGTATGAAACCCAGTAGATCAGTAGTTTCTGAAATACACACAGCAGCCTGTCTGGTTCCAACTACCATGCCACATTCAAATTCATTTCATCTATATCTATCCATCCATCCATCCATCCATCCTTGAATGTTTAACATAGCCAATAAAGGCCAATAAAGATCCTTCTGATTCTGGTTCTAAAAAAAAAGGTGTATAGTGCCCGTGTTAGGCACAATGTAATTGTTCTAACTCTCAGTGCGTGAAAATAGACGCATTTCTAATGGCCAGATCTGTATAGCTTACAGGTAGCATATTGCAATTTATGTAAAGTGAGCATCTCACTAATGCTTAAACCAGCCGACAAGCCGTCTAGTCTTCTCACGAGAGTAACTCCCTTACAGCAACCTCATGCCTATACACTTACATCTTTATAATAATTACACCTTAAATAATTGTCCAGAATAAACAGAAATTGTCATCATACTGTTCAGGAAAGCAAACTCAAAGGTTTTTCCACCTTTCTACATCACACACTTCCATGCCATAGTGGGCAAAAAAAAAAAGCATTTATATCCAGTCAATGTGCAGAGGCATATTAGAGAGCCCAGACAGACACGCGGATAAAAGCGCCATCCAGGACTCTTCTTTAATATCTGCTTCTTTATAAACATACACCGCTGAGCCTCCACAAGCACAGACACACTCCCTGGAGTTTTTGGCAAACTCCGACATAGCCATGGAAACACACCACTATATTTTATTCCTGTACTCCATTACATGTAATATTTTTGACAGGTGGGATACTGGAGACACATAGGCCTAGGTACTCACACACACACACACACACATCGTGCATAAATAAGGTGCACACACCAGTGCATAAGCACACACTCATAGAATGCTTCACCAGCGTATAAGTTTGTGTAGACAAACACTCATTCACAAGCAATACAACTTCCTTCGGGCTGTGCAAGGCTTGCACCACCTGTCTGAGAGAAGCCTTGTTTGTTCACTGAAAAATTCAGTGGGATGCATTCCTCTGGGCAAGCTGAGATAATTTCTCATTCGGCGGAGATATTTACAGTAGCTATTATTGTGTCTGTGCGACGTTTTCTCATGAGTGTGGTGTTTTGAACCAAGCAGATTACATCTTTTGTGGTAACTTAATTTTCTCATCAAAGGCAGGATAAACCATACATTTGAATGTATTAAACTGTTTGCTGAGGAAGAATTGGTGAGTCACAGTGGCAGAGTCCTCCTGTCTCTCTCGGCGACACCGAGGTATTTGGTATTTGCTGCGTACGCCTCTGAACACAAGTGGCATCTTGATATGCAAGTGTCGTCACCGTGATTTTTTTTTTTTGGGGGGGGGGGGGGGGTATATCCCAATTCTCAATTATGTTTTGTACAAGTGGTGTGGAGAAGAACACCTGCAGATTAAAGCGGCGAGCCCATCATCTTCAGTCACCGACGACTCGCAATCAATCTGCACATAAATTAAAAAGGTGAGTGTCGAATTTGAGAAAATGAATGTGCACGGCTGGGAATCATAACTTCTTTTAAAAATAAGTGCCTGTGTAAACATTTACATATTGCACTGGGAGGAGAGTGACGTCTCATTATTGTCAATGAAGAAAGGAGCATATTTTTCACAGGATTCCTGGCCTGTGAGGCAGTTCCTGGCACCGCTTGTGCCTTGGCAATAGGAAGGTGATCTTTGTTTGGGATCACAGAGCTTTGCTAATGGATCTGAATGGAATCAATTAATGAAACTCCCCTGAGACGCCATGTTTGGCACATCAGTACATGTGAGGAAGGCAAGCCGAGCATGAGCATCCCATAACCACAGACGGCGTGGCTGAAGCAGCCTTGACCATCATCCTACGGCACCATATATGAACTGTTAGATGCTACAGACTAAGGAAACACATTCAGGCAACATCAGGACCTAAGGAGGAGCGGATGAACGAACGGACAGATGGATGGTGCCCCACACCTTTCATTTCTGGAGCTCCAGGCTCCAAGTAAGAAGATTGTAAGTATTAAGTAACATCCTTTTCTCTACTCTGATTGCAATGCTGATTATTGATTCTTTGGTTTATGCTATATTCCCTTTATGCCCTTAATGTATTAAACAGGTTTCAGAATGAAAAATTCATTTGATTCATATCATGTTGAAAATCAGCACCTTGCTATTTACAATAGAATGTTTTATCCTGGATAATGGGTTAGAAGATAGATGGATGTTTCGTCCTGTAATAAAGATTAAATAGGAAGACTCAGGCAGATAGGCCTATAAAATTAATTTTATCGTCTCTTCTCTGGTCATTTTTAATTCTGGAAATAAGAAAATAGCATCGATCCATCCGTTCAACCACTTGAGGCCAACACAGGTCCCCGGACTGGGACACACCTCGAATGGTATGCCAGTGCATTACACAAACACACACACAATTATAGGCTACGATCAATTTAGAGACACCAATTAGCTTGCATGTCTTTCGACTGCAAAAAGAACCTGGAGCCGCCAGAAGGCACCTGTGAGACACGTGGAAAACTCACACAACTTCAGAGTCACAGCGCTGAGGTCAGACTCAAGCCAGCAGCCCCGATTCTGTGAGCGAAGAGTGCGGCCCTCTGAGCTGAAAAAGCAGCACGCGAAGATGTGTCATCTGAAATACGCTTAATCGCATCATTTTTGAGTTATTTAACCGGATAATGAAGGAGATACATACACTAATCCCAAAACAAAGGCGCATCAAAGACAGACCATCAGCATGCCAGGGTAACACTAGCGGTAGGCTAAAGCTTGACCAAGAAATAGGCCTGCCATGCTTAGACAGAGAAAGGGAAGTGGAGTGAGAGGACAGACAGGGACAGTTGGGGTTGGTAGGGAAACTACAGCGACCCAAACTGTGTGGAAGGCAGCATGGCTTCATGGGAGAGGCTGCAGGCAGGAGAGTATTAACGGCATTCGGGAGCCAATCCAAACACCCGGGGCTGCACCGGCTTCACCTGCGTATCGTCTTGGCAACAGAGGAGCCAAGATCAGGCACTGACAATGGAGCGAGAGGGTGACCTTGTGTTTCAAACAGAAGATAAATAGCGCCACCTATTTCTTAATTCGGCAACTTGACGAGGGAAATAGCTGCAGATTGTCATTCACGGCATTTCAAAATGAAAACTGATATATACAAACAAAAAAGCGAAAAAATAATAACCATAGTTGCAGCATGTTCTGTTTTCCATTTTTTAGACAGAAATAAGATGATAATTGGCAGTATATTATATAAACTCTCCCAGCTTGAGCTCTAAATAGGGGCATGGGGTAGGCTCCAAAATTATAGCGGAAGCTCCAGCGGTCAGCATGAAAAATGAAGGAGATATTGTTTATCTCGAGCCCAGTGGGGTCTGAACCATATGGAGGACATTAAAAACATGGCAGCATCCTGGTAGAAGAAGGCACATGGACACATTAACGTTACCGGCATGCTGTCTTCCATATGGTGTCCGCATTTAGACACACACCTATACAGCGAGGTGGCGAAGGAACACACACCTGAAAAGTCACAAGGTTAAGCTGCCAGGTGTTTCACCAGAACTCCTCTATTAAAGTGTAAATATGGGGGAGTTTGAGCTGCGAATCTGGCAATGGAACGATTCTCCCGTACGGAGCCTAGAAATGGGCACAGTTAGGGTGGGCAGCCGTTTAGGCTTGCAAAATTTGGAAAAATATAAAATGTTTGTGAGCAGTGTATACAGATATATGTGGTTCCAGGTGGATGGTGAGTGTTGGGGATGGGGGGGGGGGGTGCCGGGAACTGGAAAATAGCACTGGTTAATGCCCAGGTGAAGCCCTAGGCAAGCTGTACTGCTTACTTCGCCTCAGAAGATGAATGAATGAAGGTTACGTGTTTATAGTGCTTTTCAAGACACCCAAAGCACTGTACAGAACCAATGGGGAGCTACTTCAACCCCCACCGCTGTGTGGCCCCCACCTGGATGATGCGACGGCAGCCTTTCTGCGGCAATACACGCAATAGCTAAGGTGGGAGGGGGGCAGGAGGGAATCACCAGTTAGATATGGGGGATGATTAGGAGGCCAGATTTGAAGGAGCCGCAGTGGGCAGCTTTAGCCAGGACACTGGCGTAGGACCCCTATTCTTTCGAAAGATGTCGCCGTTGTTGCCCGATGGGTTGACCTGCACTGAGTGCGTAAGGTAAGTTGTTTTCACTGGTGCAATTTGAGTCACCAAGGAGCACTTGTTGCTAAACTGCAAAAAAGCATGTAGTTGTCATTAAAACCCTTGGGACGTCCCCCCATGTCTGCCTGCCTTTGACAGGATTTCCCAGGGCGCCCTCAATGTCCTTAGCACAGGAGTGATGCTCTCTGTCTCTTCAGCTCCAAAGATATTAAATCGGTTTGTGGTGCATGAATTTTCTGTAGTCCCATGCACATGAAAGTCAGACTCATTTTCTCTCCCCCCACTTACTCTCACAAAAACCCTGTTCCCCCGCCGAGCATTCTCGCGATACACCCAACGGTGCAAATTCACAGTGTGTAGTGGCAGAAGAGGGAATGGAAACGCGTGAGCAGGTTTGCAGCCTCACCCATCGGGCCGACCGGCCCTGCGATGGATTCATTTCCATAACATCAATGTTGGCTGTAAAGGTGGCTGGTTACTTTGCCTCAACAGCTTGCAGGTGGATTAATGAGGCTGCATGATAATGCAAAGAGTAATAATGCTGAAGATTTATTAACGGGCGCGTTAAGATGCCCTCAGCGGCTTTGCATAGTGAAGGTGTTTATATTTGTTTTATTTCTTTAGCTCTGCAGGAAGAGTCATGTGGGACGTGTTTGCAAAGGGGGGCGTGTCGGTCCCAGGTTCATGGTTTCCAGCGGATAGGGAGACAGAATCACACATATTCATAGCCTGATTCAAACCAGAAAGATCCAGGCAGACTATGCTGATTTATCCCTGTGCCAGCAAACAGAATTACAATGGAGGGCTGGGCTGCCTGTCCGCCAAGCCCGAGGTTCCATGGTCGTTGTGTCGGGGGGGTGGGCGGGGAGGGCTTGGTGACAGGCACACAGATTGATGCATGATGCAAGAACAATGGGATGGCAAAGGATGAATTTTGCATTGGCGTGCAATCCATCATGTCTCTGGTGAACATAGAGAGGACAGGCGGGGAGATGCTTCAAGGGTTGTTCTGGAGTAGCGTGAACATTTAATTAAAATATTAACAAAAAACCATGCAACATGCCGACAATCCATGATGACAAATGTTTAGAAGCCTATAAAATGACAAAATACTAATCCATACAACATAGATGTTGGATTTGGGTTCAGCATCATTGGATGAACATGTCATTGCTGATGTTGATTTGTCCCTAACAAGGACTATGAAATAAGATTTCTCATCCCAGGCAGACTGCTACCGTATAAATATTTTAGCGAGAGAAGCACAAGCCAGCAGAGTTTAAGTCGATGGATTCATTGAGTCATGGAGGAGGTCAGAACTGCCAATGGGTCTGGCGACTCATCAGAGAGGGTCTTGGCCAGGCGAACGGAGATGCTACAGTGAGAAACCTCAGAGCGGAACAACAAAGAGTTTCTGCTCTTTTGCTTTGTTGATATTCCGGATTGGTTTTATACGCCATTGCTGGTTTTTTTTCTCTCTGGGACGACATGGGAAGGATTCTGCGTGTCAACAGCATCGGCCTGGACCCGCCTCAGACCTTTTCTGCTCTGATGAGGGAGCGGCGCTAAGCGGCTTGCCGGAGACACCGTGTTATCACAGACCTACAGGCCGGTCCACCTTCAAATTTTAAAGCAACACAACAAAAGCTTGACGAAGCTCCTCTGCTTAATGCATTTGCTTGATTATACATTCGGCAGGACATCGTGATGAAGAGAACTTTGCAGCTCTAGTGTGCCAATATATCACTGGATGCATAATCAGAGGATGATGCTATAATGAGACCAACATTGTGTGTAAAGTACCTGCAGTTCCCCTCATTTCTGTATGTGTGTTGGTGCTGCGTTATATCAGCGCAGCACCAACAACAACATCTGCAACTGGTGTTCTGTGAAATGTCGAGACCTATCGGCATTAATCAGGGTTACTTTTTCTTAATAGTTTTATATAACCCATTTAAAGTGACATTTTTGGTTTCCTCCCTATAGTTTTGTCAGATTAACATGCACTTATACTAAGCATTTTTCTGTACAGGCAATTATCCGTAGCTTCCTGTTCTCTCTTCTACGCCATAGTCAACATTTTGAGCTGTACCTGAAGAGAGTCGCTGTCTTCATTTCCACTGTATCTCATCACTGGAGAAGAACCCACCGCACATAGAAAAACCTGATGGAGGGTCATGACCAAATGCTTCTGTCTCATACAACTTGCAACAGGATCTCTGCAGCGTGTTTGGTGCCATCGGTAAAGTGCCCTTCATCTCACCTCCCGTTACCTTGGAAACATGAACCAGAATCTCCTGGAGAGGTAAAAGTGTTCTTCAGGACATGCCTGAATAACATACCCATCCACTTACAGGGCTCGAGTGTCCCTCCCTTTCCAGACAAAGAGCGGCACGTGCGTGTGGTTGCCCCAGCGCTGGCTTCCTCTGTCCGTGACTCCGAAACACAGAATGAGTGTTTCTGCCACGTCGTTCGCTACCCATTTCCGCCACCTTTTGTCAAAGCCTTTTCCCCCTTTAATTCTTTTACCCCTGAAACGGTATTCTGAGTGCTGTCTACTGGCGTGAAGATGAAGACGCCTTTCGGCGTAGCTTAGATATCTTAAAACCTTGGATATGGAAAAATGTAAAAAAAAAAAAAAAGGAAGCCAGCCGTCTTCATTATCTCAGGAATGACGAAACTGTACAGTTATGCTCTGAGATAGTATACAAAAAAAAATATCTAAAAGGAGTTCAGCTTGATTGTTGGCCTTTAGCCAGTAGAGAATCTTATGTTCTTCCCCTTCATTGCCCCCCCTCCCCGAAGCTTTGTTTTACTGACAGCGATGTCTGTAGAGACCCGTTACATCGCAGTGTGCAACACACTCTGTAATTCTTGCATTCTATCATTTCTACAGGATACGTCTGCAGCCTGAGGGAATATGGGCAAGATATCAGCGGGCCGTGGATGACATGCGAGTGCGTGGAACCATCTAGTGGACGGCCCCCGTCGCCTGGTCCGAGAATCGGCGGTAACCCTGGTTACGGGAACATGCTGCACACCCTGTGTACTGACAGAGGAGTGAAGCCAGATTCCCGCACATCACAGATCGGGCTACATGAGTCCGGTTCAGAGGGAATTGAATAATGACTTGGGCCTGTAGTTTGAGGGTTTGCGCATTGATCTGTGTGGTTCTGTGAATCCGTGTCTCTCCTGAAGTGTGCAAATGTGAGGAGATACGCCTGCGGACGTCGATATGTGTCAGTTACCAGGTGTCTGCTTAACTGATCTTTCCCAACTTTCTCCTCTCTCATCCTAGGCTCTGTTCTTCTTATCTGCTTACTTGAGTGCCCCTTTCTCAATCGCTCCATCTTAGCTGTGCCATTCTGGTCCCCGGAATGACCTTGGCAGGACAAACAATGGATTATTCTCGATGGATTATTTGCCGCTTTCGTCAGACACTCGCAGTGTTCAGTTGGGCATCCGAAAGGTGAATTACTTTGAACGAAAACACAGTCATATATCACCGGCCAAGGTCATGACGATCCATTCAGCCCCCCCAATTCCCAGGCATAAGTAGACTTTCTTTCATCAGCTAAAGATACAACGCCAGACGCTTGACTGGCTATAGAAAAATCCATGTGATGTCTTAGACCTTCGCTCAGAGGGAAGCTGTGGACAAGATCAGACACCAGAGCACAAAGAGTAATGTTCGGCAACAGGGGAAGTCTCTCTGAGGAAGCAGATACCATAAAGTATTTAGATATTTTTGGTCACTGCAGGCATAATCATATACCTTGACATGCGAGTGAACTGTATAAACATGCTCATAAACTGTGATGTTTTTTTCAAAGCAGAACATCGCGCTGCGATGCAAAGCCGGCGCATCTCACAATTTTTCTTGCGCACGTCTGTCTGTGTGGGCGACTGCAAGCAAACAGGCAGAGTTTTTATAAAGCTCGCGTGTCCGATTGTTTATCTCAAGCGCTCCTGCGTATGTACCCTGATTGCGAATGATTCATGTGGCCGGAAAGTGAGATTGACAGGAAGCTAAACGCAGACGGTGGCTGGCCTCAGTTATTGACCATTTCGAACTGTCTGCATGCATATAAAACCTGACTGCTGTTTATAAGAGGTACACACTCTCGGTCCAGAGGACAGAAGGTGGACGTGTATTATTATGACTCTACGCCCTTAACACACCCCTGTGGCGTTTTCATTATACTTCAGGCAAAAAGAAATCGATAACTAAATAAATCAGTCACTCAGGCTAAGTACTGATGGCAGCACTCAGCTTATCCTGCTGCCCCCACATCCAGATAATTAGGGTTTCACATTTTGTTAAAGGTAAAGGCGCAAGGGGCTTCCTGTGGCGAGAAAGTCCCATGGTGGCTTCTGCAGCCCCCCCCCCCCCCCATCTACTTCAGCACAGGCCCGCAGGCACGGCCTTCAAATCCGATGCCTTTAAATCTGCCTTTCGCTGCCTGACGGGAAGATGGCTGCCGTGGAAATCGTGGAAGTCGCCATGTCTTTGTTTCAAAGATGCGACATCTGAATAAGATGAATTATTAACCATGTGCATTAAGGCCCAGGAGTGAGAGGCAATTCATATCAGTGCCCGTCAACTCATTAGGCACCATATAGGACGCCATCTTCTGGAAGGGCACATAGACCAAGAGTGATTCACATTAAATATTTACGAATGATTTTTGTTTGCGTGCCTGTAATTATATTTCATATAACTGATCGCGAGTTCAATGAAGTATCATAATGCATAAGGGATCAGATGAGATGAAAGACTGTATGCATTGGGGACAACAATCCTTAGAGGTTACATATTAATCTGATATAAATTCAGCTAGGCAAGGGAATTGGAGGGGGAGGGAATTTTATGGAACTCTACTGAGAGAGATTAATTTTGAGTCAGGCAATTCTGCCAGTGTTTTCTTAAAAACATGCTTAAAATACATAAGGCGGTTCGACTAAATAACATTATCTTAGCTGTTACATTCTAACTGTCTTGAACTGTGGATTGTTTCTAATTTCATAGCAGAGCGACAGCAGCAGGAGACTCACGAACCACTGATGCACATTCCGAACGCAGTAAGGACCGGCTTCATGGCATAGGATCTGATGAGAGCATTAAGGAAACAAAATGTAAAGAGGGTTTGTTTTTTTTCTGTTAGACTTGAGATAAATTCATACATTTTCATTCCACTGACCAAACAGCAATCCACAGCGTGATTGCTAATGATATTTGACGTTTCTGTGCAAATGAGCCACGACGTGTGAGGTGGAAGCTGTCTGAAGTCACTTCCTACTGTGTTCTGGCGTGTAAGGCGTGTTTGGGTAACGCTGCACTCTCTGTCTGTGCTCCAGTTCTCACTGGGGGTGATCTTTGTAGCTGAGAGACAAAACACCATTAGAATGATACTGTTTGATAAATATTGTGGATGGTTTGGATCCTTTATTTGTTTTGCATTTCGTTTGCTTTGTTTTTTGTGCCCCTTTATCACAGCCGTTTCATTACAGTGGCTGAAACAAACCAAAGATAAGCATTGCATGGTTGTTTTTCTCAACGTGGCTATATGTTTATTTGTCTGCCATCCTTCAGCTGTTTCACAGAGAAATGTTCACCTCCATTCTTATTATTCATGATATTGGTGGTTTGTTGCAGCTGAATTTGAAAAAGGACCTGAAATGGCATATCAGGGGACGTGAGGTAAAGTGTGGCATATAGAGTGCCCGGTGTTGCCGTAAAAAACATACTTGTGCATAAATTTGACCTTGATTATGAAATAAAGCAGCAAAAGACTGATGTTGGGTAAGTATTCATACGCTACCCCTCTGCTGGTAAAGCTGGACCGCACAAGGAGACAGGCATTGTGATTTTGTGATCAGACAAGAGATTTGAAAAGGATTCTATTTCCTTTTAGGTGTTTATTTCAGACACAGAGAAAGAGAGCAGTCACTCGGGTGTACATTGGATTCAGAAATTGAACTGGGAGATTAAAAGATAGCTGACTCATTACCACCTCCCCAAAAGCGGGAGATCACCAGAAGCACAGGACTGAGTGAAGATAATTGACTTTGCTGCCTTTGTCAACAAGCAAAGAAAATATATTTGAGTCCTGAAATGTTGAGTTAAATAAGAGCAAGACCCAGGTCTTGTCTGAAGTGACAATTGGGATATAGAGACATGATATCTTCCTTCATTCCAGCATCATCCAATGACTGAAACTAAGATGGAGGTCAGGGAGAGGATTCCTATCATTAACTATTTATTTTCATCTATACAGCATCAGGTATTTTTGGATGAGTTAATGATCGGGGAAAGCTGTCAAGAAGAAAATGACATGTAAGAGGTACTGGAACCAAATAGTGAAAAAAGTGGGATAATATCCCAGTAAATATGAATACAGTGAGAATCCCCAAAAGTTCTGCTGATGTGTTTCAAGAAATGGAAGCCACTCACCAAAGATGAGGGATGAAAGATTTGTCCCTGATGAAGGGGTCACCGGACATGAACAGCGCCCAAGGATCAGGGCTAATCCTGAAATTGGTTCACTGCCTGCAGAGGAGTCACAATCCCTAGTCAAACATATCTAATCTGATATTAAATTAGTTAATCCAATACTGAGCTGCAGATGTTTCACAAAACGTCGATAATGTAAACCAAGGAAGCTAATCCAGGTTTTCCATTAACTAAGATGTATCATTTGTCAAAAACAGAATGAGGCAGACCAACAGTGAGGGTCTGGATTTAGATGACATCTGTGTCGCCATGGCAATTGACCACCGACCGACTGACTTTGAAATCCTCAAGTAATAAACCCCAGTTTTTCCAGACTGAGCTGATGATCATCATACGGTGTGCAGGCAAGTGTGTTTGGGGTCTGCAGTTTTCAGGACTGGTTCATGATTCACACAGGCCTACAGGGTTTTAACCCCCAGTGTTGGGCATTTCAGGTCCAGAAACTACAAATCCAGACCAAGATTTTGTTTCTACCAACCTGATTTACAAATATATTTATAGTTCTTTAGTCTGTTCGAACCCGGCCATTTTCCTGTTGTGGCGACTTGTGATGATAAAATGTTCTTGTGTAAGTATT
This sequence comes from Paramormyrops kingsleyae, assembly GCF_048594095.1. NCBI lineage: Eukaryota > Metazoa > Chordata > Actinopteri > Osteoglossiformes > Mormyridae > Paramormyrops > Paramormyrops kingsleyae. The sequence goes on along the minus strand of NC_132809.1, from coordinate 29,822,433 downwards.
ATCGGCTCTAGGAGTCTTTTCTCACCATCTAGGCCATGAGGCAGCATTTGGTTCTTCCATCTGGACAGAAATATATATGGCCTCTGCCATTGACACGGAGCCTTGTTGCTATGGAGATCTGCAGATTTAGGGGAGCCCAGTAGCAGAGTACAGACCAAGAAGAAAGTGATCACTGGTATTGCATCATGGATCATTGTGTCACCAGGAGCTAAGGAACAACCCTGATGCAGTGGGCTGCATCCATTTAATGCATTTTGATTCTATAAAAAAAAAAAATCCTCGATACATTTTTTTTTTGTATTTCGTGAAGCAATTTTGAGCTGATAATGGGTGCTTTCAGCAGTGATTGTTTTATCTCAGCAGGTGGAAAACGGTGTTTTGGTCACTGTAGAGACTAAAGGGCCAGACAGGTATTCTTAGAATGAAGTCAACCTGTCAATGAACCATAGTCCTATGAAACAGAATAGGACGTAAACCTGAAGAGGACTAAAAAAGGCAGGTTCTCCAAAGGCATTTCTGGTGTTTCCGAGGTAACACGAGGAACCCTGCCACGCTGGGGGATTTTATAACGTCGTGTACTGCAGCGGATGGTTACGGAACTCAGGGGCGTTGATTAAGAGTAAATGGACGTTGACAGATTCCAGATGAAACGTACTCTCTAGACCAGACTAATAAAGCAGAAGTCTGACACCCAATTTCTCCTTTCTACAGTGGGGACGGGGGGGGGGGGGGGCATGCTCAAATTAAATATTCAGAACAAAGACTGGCTTTCATCACAAAGTGTCTTTGCTCTCAAATTTGTGTTCATTTATAAAGCATTGCTTTTTTTAGCTAATTAAAATACAAAAAGTACTAAATACTAATATACAGTATTTAAGTATTTATATAAGTATACTACTTACATATTTTTCATATGATCTTATGACATTATCAGACAATGTACTGGAGCTGCAGAGGAAGACAGCAGAGAGGTGAAGATGACGGGTTCGATCGGCGAGACGGTGTGTGAGTATATCAGCTCTGTGCTCTAGGAGAAGATCAGGGCCTGATGGTAAAACATACTCAGTTTCCTCACTGGACCAAGACAGTATCATTTCCCATTGTGTATTTCTAATCTTATAAACCAGTGCTGTCCAATCTGGTCCTCGGCGACCCCCAGCCAGGCCACATTTTTGCTCCCTCCCAACTCCCTGCCTGACAGTCCACATTTTTGCTCCCAAAACATGAACATGATCTGTGGGTCACCAAGGACCAGACTGGGAAATGCTGCTACTGTATAGACTACCAACAATATGAATTCATACTGATATATTTTAATAAAAGTGTAATGAATCATCTGCGCCAATGTTCATGTGTTAATGTGTCTTTGTCAGATCTGTAGCGCATAAATGAATGCCTTTAATTACAGTGTTTTTAGCAGAATATTTCATTAAAATATATTTTCCATTTGGACTGCGTGTATTTTGTATCGCAGTATTGAAATATGTTTCACATTGAACCAAACCTAATACATACACATCTATTCTGTACTACAGTTAAGACTTTGATGTAACACCTCTCTCTAAGGGACATTAATGTCATTAAAGTGCCCAAAGTCATATGAGAGGTCACCTGTCAGGAGTAGCCTGTAGGAAGCCTTAGTCACAGGTACACGGCTTGTGTGGCTGTGAACAGACTTCATGATGAGTGAAATTACACGGTGATGGAAGAGCCGCCCTTTTCCCCGATGCACTGGGAATTAGAAGCGATACACATGGTAATTAATTAATATAATAATATGTGTTTGTAGGTTGTGAGTTGACAGGAGGCCAGGTAACAGCTGGGAGCTGTTTGGTTGCATTTCCATGGTGATTGATCACCGGCCCTGTGCCAGAAGAACCCCCCCCCCAGTTAATGAAGACCAACTCGCTGCAGACTAATTACGCTGTTAGGCAGTAAGAGTCCAGCTGGCCGGATTTAGAGAATAAGAATTCATGGAAAAGCAAGCAACCAGTTTTCTGGTGATACACGTGTCTGGATGAGGCTATATTTTTGCACTTAGCGTTTCTGTGTTTGGGTGGCTTAACTGCTATTTTTGGACCCATGACTGAGTTTTCCATCACATTGTCGAAATGGGATCTTTCGTTTTTGTGGCCACGAGGTATCCGTGCCACTCTACGAGCGTATGAATGTCCCCACGCCCCACAAATGTAGACGGCAGGTCTTACATGTTTATTGTCAGGTTGAGTAGTTTTCTTGATCATGATATCATGATAGCACGCTGGAGGAGAGTATGTTTTTTAAATGTATATTTTGCAACGAGCAATATTTGAGAATAAAACTCACGATCCTAAAGAGTAAAAAAATCTGAAACCTTTACCCCTTTCTTTGAACTACATGACTCGAGCCACTAGAAAATTATCAATAACCCAAATGTCCATGTACTTTTGAAAAGTTTTGTACATGACTACTGACTGCTGGTGCTAGCCTGTAATGCAATGTTTCCCAACCCAGTCTTCGGGGAACCCCGGACAGTCCACGTTTTTGCTTCCTCCGCGGTTCCCCGAGGACTGTGTTGGGAATTACTGCTGTAACATGCAAATGTTTTATACTTGAAAGTAAAGGTATTTCAACATTTACTACTTCCCACCAAAAAGGCAAAATAATTTTATGGTTCCTTTTAGTCAAACAATTAGATTAAAAAAGGTGTTATGCTTGCAGCCAGCTGAGGACGCTCCCCTCTGTGGCTCTGAATTCGATTTGCAGTGGTGATCACAATCGTGATCGGATTGGATGAAACCTCTGCTTTATGTGAAAGTAGTCAGCCACAATACAAATAAAGGACAAGAAACAAAAGAAACAGGGAAATAAAACTGAACAAGTAGTTCGCTTTGTTATGTGCCGTCTCCATCTTTGCATTTTCATTGGCTAATTGATTCTGTATTTTTCTGAGAGCTGAAAGGGAGTTTCGGAAGAAAATAACTGCAGTTAAATATTTTTATCAGCACTGAAATCTACCCAGCTCTTACCAAAAAACCTCATGAAGAAACAGAGTTTGTCACTCCGAGAGGGATTCTGTCAAATCTGTGCACCCGAAGTCAATTTAGATTTGGAAAAAAAAATCCAAAAATACAAGCTCCAAAATATTATAGAAGAACATGTTATTCAAAATCAGACAGCAGGATTGAAAAACATCAAATTTAATTCTTTCTTTTTTTTCCTTGAAGACGAATGCTTTTAAGGCCAGCCAGTTTCATTTACAGCAACTGACCCTGGAGCACATATTCATGCATGAATCTACAGGGAAAAACAGCAAAAGAATAAGCAAAGGAACTAAACTGACCATTAAAAGTATATGCATACCTAATTATACAAGACCCATGCGTACTGCTCCACAACCAATTATACTATATAGTGTCATGGTCTCATACACTGTAAAAAATAACATTAAAAGCTAAAGAAAGAATAAAGAAAGTGGAAAATGAAAAGCGGGTACATAATAATTCAGTAATTCACACTGTGTCACACTGTACCCTGTCATACTGTACCCTGTCACACTGTGTCACACTGTACCCTGTCACACTGTACCCTGCTATATTAAAACACATGGACTTTCTTCTTCAGATTAAAAACGTCTCCCCACCTATATAAGAAGTTGTTTTTCATGCATTCATAAAGATGACGTGATGGAAATATCGCAAGAGGAAAATATACAGTTTGATTTCCTCTCCGCTCCTCTATCCCCCCCGAACCCCATCCTCTCCCCACGTCTGCTCATAATAATTTCTTCTGACCCTCACCCCAAAACGGCTACAGGTCCTACATCGTGACCCTCACCCCAAAACGGGCTACAGGTCCTACATCGTGACCCTCACCCCAAAACGGGATACAGCTCCCACATCGTGACCCTCACCCCAAAACGGGCTACAGCTCCCACATCGTGACCCTCACCCCAAAACGGCTACAGCTCCCACATCGTGACCCTCACCCCAAAACGGGCTACAGCTCCCACATCGTGACCCTCACCCCAAAACGGCTACAGTTCTCACATCGTGTCCCTCACCCCAAAACGGGATACAGCTCCCACATCGTGACCCTCACCCCAAAACATGCTACAGCTCCCACATCGTGACCCTCACCCCAAAACGGCTACAGGTGCTACATCGTGTCCCTCACCCCAAAACGGGATACAGCTCCCACATCGTGACCCTCAACCCAAAACGGGCTACAGGTCCCACATCGTGACCCTCACCCCAAAACGGGCTACAGGTCCCACATCGTGACCCTCAACCCAAAACGGGCTACAGGTCCTACATCGTGTCCCTCACCCCAAAACGGGATACAGCTCCCACATCGTGACCCTCACCCCAAAACGGGATACAGCTCCCCCATCGTGACCCTCACCCCAAAACGGGCTACAGCTCCCACATCGTGACCCTCACCCCAAAATGAGCTACAGGTCCCACATCGTGACCCTCACCCCAAAACGGGCTACAGGTCCCACATCGTGACCCTCACCCCAAAACGGGCGACAGGTCCCACATTCTCATCACTTTCCCTTCCCTTCTCCTGCTCCTGTCATTCTCCGCTCAAATATATCATCTCTCTCCCACTCTGAATTTGCCATTTTCCAATGACTTCTTTGTTTTTTTCTTTCACTTTTGCACCGTCTGTCAGTCTCATCCCCCCCACCCTCCATCTTGCTTTCCTTCCCAGCTTGGGCATCTCGTAAAAGTCATCTCTCTCTCTCTCTCTCTCTCTCTCTGTATTACTTAGTATTTCTGGCCTGCTATTTGTCCACTGTAACCTTGAGTGTTATGAAAAGGTGTAATTAATTCCTCCAATTCCGCTGTCTGAGAAATGTGAGAACGATGTGTAATTTGGGATCATGGCAGGAGGTCACGCTTTTTACGGCTCCTCTCCCTTCAGGCAGACAGGGTGGGGAAACCCAGGCCAGCACATTATACTTACTTAAACCCGTTTAATTATCGTGGTGGGTCCATTTCCGTGCTATCTCTAAAGAAGAGGACCATGAAAGTCAAATTATGGACGCCTGCATGTATTATCACATTCAGGGAGCTACGCAGAGGCATATAGTAGGATGCGATGTCCCAGTTTGGAAACAATGCAGTAAGACAGGGTCCATGCCTGAAATTCCACCTGTTCTGACCAAATCCATGAAAAAGATGCTTTTAGTCACAAGACATCAGCCTCAAGCTGCTCGGTCCTCAGACTGCCATTTCTGCTTCATGGAAATGCGCAGTTTAAATCGTTTATGTCTAATGGGTGTACAAGTCTTGCATAATTGAAGTAATGAGAGTGTCTGGAGGAACATTCTCTGTCTGCCTGATACATCTGTATCGCAGGAGATACTTCTGAGTATGTTCTGGAATAGTTTTATGCTAATTCTTTGCATGTACTGCATCCGTTATTTCTTCATCACGTTTTCTTTTCTAATTCATCGACTCTCTATTTCATAAAGATTATTCTTGTGATATAAAGCCAAATCCATTTTTTCTCCTTTGCCGAATCAGCCATGTGTGTAATAAATACTCAACATCAAAAGAAGCTGGGAATTTGAGATGATATGGCACTTATCAGGAACGATGAGGGCGCGCCGATGCATGCACACGTGCTACCTTTAAGTCCATCTATTGTCTTTGCCACTTCGCCCCTTTGTGTGCGTTTGTGTGTTGACAGCAAAGCCCTATCCAACTCATTGCGTATTAGCTTTAATCTATCTAGTTAGATTTCGGTGTCTTCATATTGACCTACCAGCCTCCTTAATTTCACTTATAAGCTTCTTGAACTAATCAGCCATCAAACACTTACAGACTATGCTATAATCCTGAGAAAGACTTACGATTGTTTACTAACTTTAGATGATGTAGAGGAAGGCTGTACACTTCAAGAAACACCAATAAATAAAACAGAGGGCTAGAACTATGGATTTTAAACAAAAGCAGCTCAATTTTGAAGCCCGATGTCAGTCAAAATAAGGTAGTGAAATAAGGACATGTAGGCGATAGGTGTGGCTTTTAGGTGCAGTGTGAAGGACCTATGGATGTGCAGGTTTTACATGGATCCCCAAATACATGAGTAGTGTGGGTCCCCCAAAGCCAAGCTCAGACGATGCACATGGTCAGCCAGGCTGGATAAAGCTCACCTTCGATCATCTGTGTGCCATTTGGCCAAGGTGGAAAGTTCAGGTTCAGAAAGTCTGGATTTTTACTTTTTGGACCTGAACTTTCCACCTCTGTCATTTGGTCAGAGGTGGGCAATCTTATCCAGAAATGGCTGTTGTGTATGTGGGTTTTCGCTGAAACTCCCTCATTAGATTACTAATTAGAGGACTGATTTGCTGAGGAGTCCTCACACCTGGGTTTGAACAGCTGACCTAAAGGTTAACCGAAAAACCTGCATACACACTCCTGCATTTGATAGTGTTTCTCACCCCAGTCCTAGGGGACCCACCCCAGACAGTCCACATTTTTGCTCCCTCCCAGCTCCCAGCATGCTTGTACCAGGAATTCTGTGTTTTTGATTGGCTGGGAGCTGGGAGGGAGCAAAAATGTGGACTGTCTGGGGCTCCCCGAGGACTGGGTTCAGAAACACTGTGGTAGAGCATGATCTCGCCCATGCTGTTGCCTGGGTTGCTTTATGGCTAAAAACAGCACCTAGGAATCAGGAACCCTGGATGGAAAAGGAACTCTCTGGAACGCTACATGACGGGAAGAACACGGCTTTGAAACCTGCAGGTTGGCAGGTTCTGGGGGGGCTAAAACAGGTTATTATCGACAAATAGTTATTACTACAGGACAGAGAGAATAAGTGTGCTGCATGCCCAAGTTACCATGTAGATGCTTGGAGTAGGTCATGTGTCTGTCCTGGAGTAAAAGCAGAAGGCACAATCCATTCAAAATATTGACATCTCCATCATCACGAATCTGTTCTAAACGACACAAATAAAGTCATGCTGTTCCAATTTAGTCCAATTTCAGTGTAATTTTATACCAGTGATGGATATTTATTTTTTTTCAAGGAAAAGAAAAACCCTGCACTCTCAGGAAGCTGTTTTCAGACTTTGGATAGATGGCTGGGCTGCTCTGTTAAGACTGTGGCTTTAGGGTAGCCAGTGAAGAGCAAAGTCAGGGGAAAAAATCACCGGGTGTGACAAAACAGAAGCGAGTCTTAAGTACGGAGGTGTGAACATGTATTTGCATCCCATTTCCCTCCGGAGTACTTTTGAGATAATTTTTACCCCTAAATGTAACTAGCTCAGTCATATGTTGCAATTTTAGATGGCTCACAAAGCCAAGGCAAATGTGAGAATTTATGCAACGATGATGTGAAGGTTCAACACCCTCGGTCATTTCCCTGCAATCAGTGAGTTGTGTTTGCCCCCACCCCCCCTCTCTTGGTCTGCAGCACTGGACTGTTTTAATGGGGGCAGCTATTTCACAATTAAGCAAAATTTCCCAGCTACTCCCAGACATCAGCAGAGCCTAAACTGCATCCATCCATCCATTTTCTGAACCCGCTAGTCCTATTCATGGTCGCGGGAGGGGGTCCAGATCCTATCCTATACTGCATTCTCTTGCCAAGACGAGACCCATGTTGGGCAGCCAGTTGACCTTGGACCACCGGCAGTTGTTTTCTCCCCACTTGGAAGTTTTTGGTTCCTATTCTCCATTGTCATCTGGCTTTGTTTTTTCCTGTCTTTGTCTTCCCTCGCCCGTGTTTTTGAATTCTTCTGTATAAATGATGTAGCAATGTATTATGACAAACACATGTAAAGAGCCTTGGGGCCAATCTCTTTTGAAAGGAGCTATATAAAAATAAATTGAATTGCATTGAAAATAAACCTCCCCCCAAATCCCTGTAAGGAGTGACGATCCAGCCCATTCATTTGTGCCCGTGGCGGTGAAGCATTTCAGTCCTGAATGTGTCATATAACGATAGGGATGGTGGTGGAGCATTTCAGTCCTGAATGTGTCATATAACGATAGGGATGGTGGTGGAGCATTTCAGTCCTGAATGTGTCATATACTGTAACGATAGGGATGGTGGTGGAGCATTTCAGTCCTGAATGTGTCATTCGATAGGGATGGTGGTGGAGCATTTCAGTCCTGAATGTGTCATTCGATAGGGATGGTGGTGGAGCATTTCAGTCCTGAATGTGTCATATAACGATAGGGATGGTGGTGGAGCATTTCAGTCCTGAATGTGTCATTCGATAGGGAGTCTTCCGTCGCTTTCCTTCTGTAAACATCATCATACTTCTTTCATTTCTTCCCTCGTTGGCCTTTCCTTGTGATTTTTGGTCATGCAATATGCCTCACACGCGGCCATCTAAGCCTGCTCTCTCACTGCTCACACGCGGCCATCTAAGCTTATTCTCTCCCTGCTCACACGCGGCCATCTAAGCCTGCTCTCTCCCTCTCACACGCGGCCATCTAAGCCTGCTCTCTCCCTCTCACACGCCGCCATCTAAGCCTGCGCTCTCCCTCTCACACGCGGCCATCTAAGCCTGCTCTCTCCCTCTCACACGCGGCCATCTAAGCCTGCTCTCTCCCTCTCACACGCGGCCATCTAAGCCTGCTCTCTCCCTCTCACACGCGGCCATCTAAGCCTGCTCTCTCCCTCTCACACGCGGCCATCTAAGCCTGTTCTCTCCCTCTCACACACACGAGGCTGACCAGACTGAAGCCCCCATACAACCAAACACTCACACTGACACAAGCTTGAAGTTTCTCATTCTTAAACATCAATACACATCCTCTCCCTCACACACAAAGACTTATGCTCTCTCTCACAGTCATACTGACACAAACACACGTCTTCTCTTCCTCACACATGCATCAGCTACATTTACACTGCCCCCCCGTCGATGTTTTGAGAGCTCTCTTGGCGTAATTGCAGCATAGGTAATACGTTCGAACGGCAGAGAAGCTGAGAAGGTGGATAGTTACAATATATATCTTGACAGATGGGTTGGAGGTGGGATGCTTTCACACGGGACTGAGAAAGAATACGCATCTTATTTATACTTTTGAAAGCAGTCGATTTGTCATGATTTTAGCGTCCAAGTGAGGGTTTAAAAAATCCCTCAGAAGACTTAGTTGAGCACTTCACCTTCACCACTAGAGTCCTGCTAGGGCTGTCAACTTCTGTAAACATTTTGTTTGCTGGAGTAGCTGTGCATGCATAACCTTGCTGTATATGGCTAATTAATTTCATTGATCGCATATGAAAAACGGATGGGGCTTTTCTATCAGGACACCAAAATCAGACCCCAAATGAATAAATCAGCATTTCATTTACCCTGATTAGCTTATGCAAATCACTGTGCTGACTTCTGACCCTGCATTGAAAGCAGCTGTTGCTGTCTGCCAACTCTCAGACCTTGTTTGGATCCTAATTACCTGGGACAGAGGGAAAATTCAACAGCGACGCCTTCAACACTGAAATGCCACTTTAACTGATTAAGCTCTGGGATCAAGACAGAGACAAACAATTACAGCTCTGCTCTGTCCACACCTGAGCCAAGGGTGAGTTCTGAGTGCAAAATATAGTTTTATTCCCGTCTGCGCTTAGCCAGCGGCCAGTTTATAACCCCGAGGGTTGTGTTTTTCTGGTTCAGCAACATCCTGCTCTGATTCTCTACCCGATAGCTACAGCATCCCGCGTAATCGTGCAGTTACCCGTAAAGAGAAAAGGGGTGTTTACGATTTAATGCATCTCATCCCTGCGTTTAGGCGCTCTGCATATTTGCTGAGTCCACAAATACTCTTGGCATTCTGCGCAACACTAACGATAGGTGTCGCGTACTGCTGATCGCAGAAGCAAGCGCACGTGCACAGGGACTCCAGCGCAATCTGATTAATTCGAAATTCACCTGTCATCGGCGCTTTTCTGCGTTTATCCGTCTCTTCCTCTTCATTTAATCAGTGCATTGTCTCGACATGGCATTGTGCAGAGTCAACAGAGCGTTATACATTTTATAATAAAAATCGCCCGACTTCCATATTTGAATTTTCCACCCCCCTCGCTCTTTCTTCGTCACATTTAATACGCAAACGTAGTACAATGAAATATCCCTACTGCGGTTCACAGTTTAACAGTTTTGATAATTTAGCTAAGAGTTTTAGGTAAGTACGTAAAGCTGATGTATTTCAGAGGACAATGGCAAATGCATTTAATTTAAGACTTCATTACTTTTGTCTACTAACGCAGAGTTACAAACCAGTACAGTTAAACAAGAGATGATTTGCATATATATATTTTACATATTTTGCTGCCGATGATATTTTATCACCGTGATAACGATGGCGGCTTTTATTTTACTTATTTTTTTAAATCAGGTGTTCGTCCATGCTTGGTTTGACCACTGTTTATTATATAACCCAATGAACCGGGGTCAGGATCATTCAGTGAGAGGCACCAGAAGCTGATTATGTAAGCTGTCACAGGGAGGAATACTCCTATATACTACAGATCAGCTAGCCACAGGGCAGTACTGTACTGTAGAGATCCAGTCAGCCTGCTTCCGTGAAATCAGCCTGATATCTGAATTGTAGAACCACGTACAGTAAGACTTTCACTACCTCCATTGTCTCACTTCATATATGTGACTGATTCTTTTTTTCTATATTTTGAAAGCAATCATTTGCCTGTTTTGTAAAACATTACTGTATGATTGCTGCCTTTGTTTGTTTAGACTGCATTGTAATACAGTTATCCTGTGTGTAATCTTTTTTTTTTATGAAAACGTCCGCACGTGGATCGTGTAAGGAAATATGCAGAAGCCGTCCTCTTCTTTTGTGATTAATAAGGCAGTGGGAAAGGGCAGGTTTTGCACATTAAGAAGAGGTGTGAACGCCAACAGCTCCACATATTTCTATTTAAAAGTTACGACTGACCTCGTGAAAGTGTGACAGGGCGAGAGTTTGTGCAGCGCGGATTTACGGCAGCGCGGGGGAGAGGGCGTGAAGATGACGGCGCGTCATAAAGCATCGGGCAGCCCGAGCTCTAACGGCGCCTTCATCGCCATTAAAAGCGGCCTCAAGTGCTTCCTAATCAATCCTGGCTGTAATTGCGTATTAACAAATGGATCTTAAAATGTTAATGTGCGTTTGGCAGCCGGCCGAGGCAGGTTCATCATGGCGCCGTTACCGATATTCAGGTTGCCCATCTGGCCGGCGCCCATTTTGAAGGGTCCCAAATGGTCTTACTTTTTTCCCTTTTTAGGAAGTTGGATTTTTTTTTTTTTTCTCAGTTCAGGATTCCGTCTGCATGTCCAGCTCTGATGGGTCGGAAGGTCTTACTAAGCACTGCAAGCTTCCTGCCGGGCAGGGGAGATGTCCGCAGACCCTGCAGATGTCCAGTCTGTGCTGAAAAAAGACCCGTTCGAGAGAATGTTCCTGCCAGAATTTTATATCCGAGAAACATGTCTCTACTTCGGGCATGGGGTGGTCCACGTTGGATAGGGCTCGTCCTGGTCTCCCTCAAATTTAAAAGAGAAAAAGTTTGCTTTCCTCTGCAGTTTTTGATGCATTTCAGAAGCAACACCAGCAGTAAGACAATAGGTCAGGTTCTCTGTTCATCAGTGTGGAAGAAATGGGGGAGAAGTGATGTCAAAGGAAGTTGAACTCAACCGTAGCCTTGTCCTCATGTGCAGCTGTCGCTTCCTGCGGGGCGAGCTTGACGGATTAGTGCTAATAAGCGCCTCACTCCCTTTAATAACCCCTCTACCCTCACATTCAGTGCTAGGTATTGTTGTTACATGAGCATTTCATACTTGTTCTGTGTTGGTTCCTGTTTTTGTTCCTGTTTTTGTTCCTGTTCCTTTCTGCCTTACCTACTCCTGCCCTTCCTTGCTCCTGATCAGTCTTCATGCCTCTGGAGGACTGACCACCCTGGCTTCTAACTCTGGACCTGTAACCATGACTACAAGCATTGCCCCTCTATTCAAGTACAGTTTGCCTGATTTGGTTGCTAACACCCTTGTGCTCCGCATTCTGGGTCCCTGAGTTTCTGTCGCAGCCCGGTCTGACACACTCTTCCCTCTCAGTGATACAAAACGCTGAAATGCGCTCCTGATCCTGAACTCCGTTGTCATAAGTGTCCGTGTCGAGTCGGGGCCTTCTGTACGAAATTGCTTCCCGGGAGTCAGATTGCCAAATATTAGATGTCGACAAAAAAAGGTCTTTAAAAAAAAAGTTCAAGAATTGTGATATATGTTGGTACTGATGGCATTTGATTAGAAGGCTCAGGGGTCCTCAAATGCAATTTTGCTCAGGCATGAAACACGGCAACAGATATTTTCAGCCTTTAATGATGGCGTGTGCCTCCTGCTTCATCAGTGCAGCGGTAATGATGTGCGTTCCAGCCTTTCTGTGCAAGCAGACCATCTCTGCCAACCTATAATGATGCATGTTACTGGCACTCATTTTGGGAGACATTTGTCCTATTTACAAAAAAGGGAGGAGGCAGTTTCAAATTAATATAATGTAAATTTAAAAAATTCAAATGTGGGTAACTCTGTCCAAATTCGCAGAAAAACATTAATTTCCACTGGCAAGTAATGCGTGGCTTGATTAGCCAGTGGAACTGTGAAACACCTTTTGCAGAAGCTGTCAGCAGAATTCCTGGATGCCTGACAGATCGTAGTGATTACAAGTCAGTCCTGCTCACACACAATATTGTAGATAACCGGCTTTAAAAAAGGACATGTAAATCAAACGGTCTACATCAATATGCACTTTACAGCCTAGCAATTATCAGGAGAGATATAGTTAATTGAATGGGACTAAATGGAGTTGGTTCCATGCACTTTCAGTTCATTGAGGAAAGTATCGTTCATGCATTTACATGTTTAGCACTATGTATCACCAGATCTTGGACTTTAATTTCAGGGGTGTGCAGCTTCAGCACAGCTGAGCCGTAGGGAGAGCGGGAATACAGTTTGTGGCGTACTGGAGTTTGGCTACTGGATGGCGCTTCTGTAATTCTCTTATCCAATCAGGACCAAGGTGAAAATGTATGCCATCTGCTCTCTACATGCCCTTTCAAGTTTTATATCTGCAGTATTGATACAATGCTGGGCCCTCTTGTTAGTCTGGATCACACAGCTTGTGATGCTTTGAGTTGTTTTCACAACGCTATGGAAAAAAAAAAAGGTGGGGGGGGGGGGACTAGTGGGTTTTTATGGCTTATCTGCTGCTGGAGCAACACAATGCACTGCTTCCTGGAGATTAATACGAACTTAATCCAGCCTTATCTCTGCGGGCGTCCATCTCCTCTGCACTTTCAGGCAGGCCGCCTTCCAAGGCCTCTCACCTAACTCTGAAAGCACGTCGACATCCACATTCAAGTACTTGGCAGATACTTTTGTTTGAAGTGGGTTATTAGCACAAATAACAACCGTGCTAAGCTGCAGGCAAAAAACATTAGAGTGCACACGATCGGTAAGTGCTGCAAGCCTTGTGTTACTGTGGCCTCGCACAAAGGCACTAAAATGCGACGACGCATAGTACAGTGACCCCTCACAGCACTCAGAAATCAGCCGTCCGTCCAGTTTACTCCATCAGCGGTGGACATTTCAGGTCCACAGAGTACAAATCCAGACCAAGATTTTGTTCCCACCAACCAGTTGAGTACTCTGGATTTTTTTTTTCTGGACCTGAAATGTCCACCTCTGCCATCCATCCATCCTTTTTCAGTGCAGGGTGACGGTATTTCAGGAAGTACCGGGCACATCCTAGATGGAATAAGTCAAAAGAAATATAGTTTAAGGCGAGATCCAAGCAGTGGCAACTCTGAACCATCACTTACATTTGCTAAACACAAAAAACAAGAATTCCACATCTCAGTAACAAATTAACAGTCTTGTCACATATCACTAAGAGGCTCTCTGAGTACCACTGGTGGTACGCACACCACAGTTTGAGAACCACTGAAGTAGATTATCCATCCATCTTCCAACCAATTATCAAGATCCCCCCCCCCCCCCCCCCTGCAAAAAAGGCGCACACACACAGGTTTGTAATTATATAGTTGTGGGGACTCTTCATTCATTTCTATGGGGAAAACGTCAAAATAACAGGTTTTTATTACATTGTGGAGCACATTTGGTAACAGACCAGTGAAAACCAGCTGGCTTGTGCTCATTTCTACACCTAGTTCAGTTCTAGATCATGACTGGGAAGTTTTCAGATGCATTAAAGCAACTATTTGTTTCTGTCGTGTCGGAAAAGCACTTTGCTGTCTGTGATGTTTTAACTTATTGCCACTACACAGTTACCACTGAGGCTTGTTCTTTTTCATATCGAACGTGAACTCTGTCGCTACGTTTTTCCCGTCCTAAAGGTGGATGTGGCACAGATATAATGGCAAAACACTTTACCGGCAGACTTCAGAGACCAAACTGCATGCTTTCTACTTGTCAGACAGATGCACAGTTTATGCACTTGAAGCCAGTTAAAGTAACACTATCCAATCGGCACTATCTAAAGGTGCTACTCTTGATTGGATCCATTTTTATTTATTAAAGAAAGTGTCAGTATATTTCAACATTTTTGTTTTTGGTATCATATATTCATTTGTATTCATATAGTTTTTGTCAAATGAAAAATCTTTGTTTACATATAATTTCAGTTTTCGTTGATGGACTTAACATTGGTTCGGCCGTCGGGGTGTGTCCCCCAGTTTGCCTAAATTGTGCAGCGGTTCCCAATTTAGAAACTGGAAATTGATTGGTGCGAGTTTAAATGTACATTCACAATGCCTGTGAACATTCATCCAGGTAATGTTCTTAATTGGTGTTAATTGGATTCTGTGTAGTCATGTGAAAGATTTGCAAAATTAACCCTCCATTTTCTGTAACCACTTGGCCTATTCAGGGTCATAGGGGGTCTGTAGCCTACGGAGAACAACCAGACTCAACCCTGGTGTGAGGCAGCAGTGCCAACCACTGCACCACCACTGCGCCACCACTGCGCCACCATGCCATCCGACTGGTGAGTTGTGGGAAAAAAATACCCTGGATGAGTTAACTACATTTCAGTTTTATGTGATTGTGATCTTTTTATAATCTCTGCTGATCGTAATGAGATGCTTGGCAGGAAGGAGTGGAGCTAGATTATAAAGTGTATATTTATGTGGTAGGTATTTGAACAAATCGAGGTCACGTAGATTACCTTGTAAAGCAGTTTGTGGCATTTGTTTTGAGGTAATAGATTTTCTTTTTGTCTGATTATTCATTGTAATTCTCCATATGCTCTTCCGGGGGAAAAAATACTTTTAGGAAGAGAAAAAAAATCTGTACATTTCCCTAAGGACTGATTCAGAAAGTATAATGTCAAGATCTAAGGGATCATTGTGAAATGTTCAATCCGTCGTGCTCTTTCTGCAGTTAATCCTTATATCTGGCCTGTCGTATAGGCATGCACACTCGATAGTCTCCCTCCCTTTTTGATGCATGGGATATATATTTTTTTTCCTATTTTTTTATTTTTTTTGCACATGTGGACAGGACACAGTGATGGAGTGCACAGAATGACGTCCCCCTGGTACCGTCAGGTTCACGGCCAATTACACTATCATTTTCGGGGTCCCATAAGTGAGGGGTCATCTGTCAGCTGTGTGGAGACCCTCTAATGATCAAATTAGTGCTAGCCTCTCACCCTACTGGCCACCTTTGACCATTCAAGTTTGAGGTTAAGTTTTGAACTCATCCGGCTTACTGAATCAGTGATGAGTTAATCAAAAAATGCTCAGTGATGCGTCGGCGGTAAATCAGAAGCGAATAAAATCAGTGGAGTTAGTTTAACAGGATCCCGAAATTAACAAGCCGTCAAGATCCTGACTAAAAGAGTCCAATTTACATTAGCCTTTCAGCAGTGACGGAACGACAGCCTTGATCAGCCTGGTCTTTTTTCTGGATGATAACATTGGCACTGTTGGCAGGGCAGGAGGATCGTAACGTGCTGACCCCCCCCTCCCCCCCCCCAGCTCGCCTTTCGTGGGTGAAACGCAAAGCAGGTGGCATCTCAAGGACACATTTTCCATAACAGTCCATCTCACCTTCTTTATAGTTTCTGTCATCCATGTGTTTTTTTTTTTACACACATTCCTTACACATCACTGACTTTCCATATGTATGATTCTTTACACTTTATGCATCCTCTGGGGGGGGGGGGGGATGCAATCTAGCAGTCAACTTGGCAAGAAACATTTAATGCAAACAAAAAGGCTCACTTTTTTTATAAATGGATAAAAGACTTTGTGCTCGATAACCTTTGGTTGCTGTGGAAGGTCACAGGGCAGAGACTCGGGAATAAAGAAATCGTGAAAATAAACGGAAGGCAGTGGCAGCTCCAGTTCTGTGAGGGTACAAACCCATTTATTCTGCATTTATACACCCACTGGATACACCCCCCCCCCCCCCCCCCAAAGATTGGACTAATACAGTATGCAAAGCAGA
The DNA here is from genome assembly GCF_048594095.1 of Paramormyrops kingsleyae. Taxonomy (NCBI): domain Eukaryota; kingdom Metazoa; phylum Chordata; class Actinopteri; order Osteoglossiformes; family Mormyridae; genus Paramormyrops; species Paramormyrops kingsleyae. The sequence continues at coordinate 29,805,968 of NC_132809.1, read as the reverse complement.
TATTTCTGCAGCTTATTCTTTCTCACAGTGCACGTTGCAAATTTAGACAGACATAGTCTCCGAAAATTTTGCTTAAATCTTTCGATTGTGTGCTCCTTCAGACACAAAGAGATGCAGATGCAATTTTAAGCAATTATGAATTAGCAGTTCCTCACAATTTTCACAGAAAAGAAAGGGTTAGAGCCTGAGCCAGAGCTCTGTAGGTGTGACAGAGCCCGGCAGTATCAAAGTTTGCTGTTCTTATGAAATTGGGAGACCAAATTCAGCACCTGCTCAGAGGCTGCAATGACCTTTGTCTGCAGGTAGGTGGCACTGTTCACACTGGTCTCATTCAGGAAGTAGCGATAGTTGACCATAATGCCACAGGAGTTGGCGATGCCACGTGGGCTGGTGTCTGCCAGCCAGTTGAGGCGCCACATGGTGGCGCCGTTCTGCAGATGGAAGTTGGCGACTGGGTTGAGGGCATAGCCACGCCTCTTCTCCCCATAGAGGTACCACGCACAGAGTCGCATCAGTGCTGGCTCCAGTGTCCGGACCAGGCTCTGAGAGCGGATCCACTCGTTGGTAGTGAGTAGCTTCCAGAAGGAGTCCAGCGTCATGGCACCCGCTTCCATCCCCAATGCGGCCTCCACTTCCTTCCACTCCATCTCTGACAGTAGCCCTGTTCCCCGGCCCTCCCTCCTGTGCTGGCTGAGGATCCCCTGCAGCCAAGCAGAAAAGCCCGGAATGGGGGAGAGGCTGGAGAACTGGGACAGGTGGGGAAATTCACTCTGCAGGGAGATAAGAAGACAAAATAAGAATCAAGAAGAGAGACAGGAAGACAATTCATTTCAAACAAACTTTTCCTCGACCAAATCGCATCTCAGCAGGTGTGGAGGAAATCGTCGTAATTACCAAAGGACCTGAAAGCCGTTTATGGAACAAACAGTAAGTCTGCCGCGAGCAACAAGAACTAAGTGTGACGTTAACCGCTTACAGACTCTGGTTATGCTTCTGTGACGGAGTAGCTTCTGATGGATTAAACCAACGGGGAAGTGTTTCCGTGGGCAGCAGACTGGGCCTCCGATAGCCGACGGTCAGCTGTCAGGTTCAGATCGATACCGCGGCAGCATGAGGAACATCGGTGAGGGGATCAGTCTCGCAGAAGAGGTTTAAGAAACACAAGACAAAATCTCTACAGGCCATAGGTGAGATTTCATCGAGTGCCGGCTGCCCCGTGGATCCAGCTCCCTACCTGAACTCTGCTGCCCTAACAGTTTTTCTTTTTTGAATAGTTCCCAGTGTAATATTTCCAGAGAGTCACTTCAGTACTCCTTTCAGAAGATCTGGCTTTTTCTTCTTCGTCTCCCTGTCTCCTTGTCGGCCTGACCTTGGTCACCCAGAGCCAGCCGATTTGCTCGATTGGGGGGGGGGGGGGGCTGTGCATGCTCCGGGCCCTCCAGACATGGAGAGAGACGCCACCCCTCTCCTCTTCCCAGGATGCCTCCAGCGGGGAGGATAATTCAGCAGAGAGTCCGTCGCAGACTGAGGGCTCCATGCGCTGCTGCATTGTCTGGACTGACACCCCAAGGGGCGGAAGAAAAAGACAGGGATGGGGGAAGAAAGCAGAGCGACCCCCCCCCCCCCCCCAAAAAAAAAGAAAAATCAGCCACTGGCCTTGATAAGAATGGATCACCATCTTTACTCTTTCACTTCTCTTCTGCTCCCCCCCCACCCCCGTCTCTCATCCACAGGGTTGCTTTCAAGAGCTCTCATTCCAATCCCAGTCCCTCTTCTCTCCTTTTTTTCTGGCTGGGGAGCCTTTTTTTGTCCCCATTCTTTTTTTCTTTAGTAGAACAGGTGCTGGATCTGTTTCCCTGGAGATGTAGCAGATGAAGCCTCTCCCCCATCAGCAGTACGCCGACTTGTCAGAAGATCCCAAGACAGACAGCTGCGACTTGCCTTTCATTACAGGAGGCTCCATGCGTTTCCCAAGTCACGCCATCACCCCAGGGTAATTCGGGCTATTCACACGATCAGGAAGGGCTACGCACACTCCCTTATCGTGAGCCAAGGATGCCGTACCACCAGGGGCGCAGTATGGAGAGAAATCAGGATGATTCCTAGGGCCCCTGAATGAATGATGGCCCTAAAAAATCAGTCTGGGTTTGGGGGCCCAATATGATATGCATTCATGGGGCCAAAAGTATCTAGCAGCATCCCCCACCTTCAGTCCTTCATTCCACCAATGCTGAGATGTTCATACAGCTCCAACTGTTGGACTGTCAGATTCACTAACAGGGGATGCCGTCCTGCATCTTTTGATGGCAGAAGTAGTATTATAGTAGCACCATAAAGGTACATATGGGGCTAGAAAGACCACTGGCGTTCTCAGGACAAGATGGTGGCTTGAGAATCGGGTTCCTCAATTGGTGATTCACTGCCTGGACTGCAGCCGGTTTCACCTCTGTCTCAGCGTTCGCCATAGTCACCGCCTGGCACCTACTACGAGGATGCTTCTCAGCTCCCTTTACCTTCTTCTTGTCTCCCCAGAAGTACACCTCCATCAGTTGTGTTCCTCTCCACTTTAGATTTCCTGGCACCTGTTTGCCACTTCATGCTGGACGGAAACGCACAAAAGAAGGTCAACAGAGGCCCACAGGTCTGCGTGTTCGTCCTGCTGAGAGCAGCTTGCTGTTTTGCATGGGCGGCCTGCTGTGCTCGCCGTTCATAAGGGGCTGCCGTGTCAATTACTACTCTAATAAGACCATACATGTGAAGCCAGAGAAGTGATGACATCACTGCTGCCTGTGCCCCCTCCCTTCTTTTCCTCCTTGCTGCAGTAAACAGAGTCGTCATCGCCTGGACATGACTTCTATGACAAATGGCTTCGTTTTTTTTTGTTTTTTTTTTTAACGTGTCTTTCTGACCTCTGTCCCCTCTCTCCCAGTTGGAATGGCCCAGCTGGAACAGAAACCGATTTTTCATTTGGAAAACGTGAACCGAGGCGCCCTTTTCTCAGATTCTCTTCCTCTGGACCGAACCATCTTCGGGAATGCCCCGGGGGTCCTTCTCGGGATATAAATTGGGAGATGCGCCGTGTGGCGGAGGGCTTTCTGCTCTAACACATACGTTTCATTAGTCGATGACTGCTAGAAGTGAGCTTTGTTAGCCAGAAAGCTGAAGCTTTTATGGAGGTGCACTTTGAATGGTAATACCAACAGTGGCATGGGCTGTTCCATCAAGCCCGACCCAACTGGGCACTAGTCTGCCTCATCTACTGTATATACCACAGTGCCTGTTTACTGGAAATGATCCCAAGGTTTCCTAGAAGTTTCTTTGAATCTTTACAGTAAAATATCCAGCTGTATAAAACAGGTAAAAGTATTGTCATTTTATTCCAAAGTGTCAATTGTACAGGGCCAAAAAGTGTCAGTGGCAGGAGAAAAATGCCCCTCAATCATCAGGTAAGTCGGCAAGAAAGCTGTCTCCTCTGAATGAATCCGGCATCTCCTATCAGAATTTCTTGGGTATGAAGGACAGCTGTGGCTGGATAAGAGAGGTTCTTTGCGGCCTGTTTCCTAAGACTTGAGGCGCTCATCGAAGCTCACTGTTCATCCAGTCAGAAGAGATCAAATGGATGAGATCACCGAATTAATTCTATTTATGAACTGAATGAGAGCAGAAGGTCAACCAAGCGAGTCCTCTTCCCTGTCAAACGAGATTCCAAGCAGTCCGTGATAAAAGACACATGCTCATTCACGCATCCAGAATGAGCTTGATTTCTTCGGGTTTCCAGCTTCAGATCTGACAGAAGTAACACTGATTTTACGCAGCTTTAATCGGGTTATATGTGTTAAAGCGAGAGAATATTTGGCGGCTCATAGGTTCCTCCAGGAGCCTCATAGGCTCTTCAGTCCTCCAGTGGTTGGTTACCGGCTAATTGCCCTACAAGCCTCACCTGCAGTTCTCGAACGACCCTCTTGATGAGATAATTGCCGAGTTCCACCCCTTGGAGCCCCCCCTGGGTGGAAGAGATGGAATAGAAGACTGCAGCGTTGACCTTATTCATGTCCTCTTCTGTGTCCAGAGTGGCAAACTCCCTCACAATGGTCTATGACATACAGACAGACACAGAGACCCGTCTTAGGCAACTTAAGTAAAAGTTCCAGTTAAGATTGCAATACATTAATCTATCCTGTGAAGCACAAGGAAGAAAGCAGTATCTCGCCTGGAAGTGAATCTAATCCTGTAGTGCATGGAAACCCACATGAAGGGCAATTTTAGGGTCATCAATTTACCTCTGGATAGTGGGAGGAAACTGGCCTACTCTGGGTAAAGCCTTGCATGTACAAGGCCTGGATCATTATTACATTTTATTTATGTAGCAGATGCATTTATCCAAATGGACATACATTATGTTTGAGAAAGCGGGGTCAGACAGTCCCTGAAGGCTTAAGGGCTGAGCTCAGTGGCCCAACTGTGAAAGCAACTGTCAACCTTTCCATCAAAGGTGTCCTAGCCTGTTGAGTGCCACCCCCACCCCACCATTCAACCACTAAGCCACACTACAACGCACCAAGTTGCTATTCCTCCCCCTATTTTCCTTCTGTAGTTCCTGAAAGTTGCCAATTATGTGTTATTCTGCTTGTCCAGCTCTATTATACATTTCAAAAGAAGCAAACATGGGAAGATTTGACGAGGAGGTACTGACTGATTTAAAAGCAGCATGTACCCAACCCACCCCCAGGAAGGCTTGCGTTTTTTGGTCATTGTCCCACCTTATAATTTTCATTTCAATTTTTTGATGGCCATTTTTTTTTTTTTGTATTTATGGAAATGGTTTGGCAATATTAATATGTTTTTCATGCCCATCAGCCAACCTGAATGGAAGTGAATTCAATTGAGACAATTAATTTCCAAACAATGGTCTAAGAGAGACTTTAATTAACTACTTCAATTTGTTCTGAGAGACAGGAGAGACTCAATAGACTCCCTAATGAGGTGCGGAGAACAGGAACACAGTGCTTGAGAGCTGCATTGAATACGGTTGATGTACGAAATCAGGATCGGGAAATGAAATGCTGTCATACTGATGGATGCAATGCTGATGGGTTAGGGAAATCTCGTGAAATACATACTATTACCATTATTATTAATGATAATGAATAACTGATGAACTTGACTACTTTAATACTAAAATAATTACTTATTTTAGTAAGTATAAAATAATTATAGTCATCACTGGTATTATCACCAAGCGGATATTGGGGGGGGGGGGCAGTGAGTTAGGCATCTAGGATTTGTGTCTGTGCCTGTGATCAGAAGGTCACTCAGCAGAGTAGCCACATTCTCATTGGACAGGGCCAGAGGGGCACTGGTCCCAGCTGAAAGGTGGTTGGTCAACAGATTGGTGCCCCTCCATAGTCACCGATTCAAAACATAACATTGGCTAAAGATAAGGTTGGCTTCTCCGTATAAATTATGGTCCTCCTTATGTCCCCCCCACACCTTAAAAAAGTCCTGAATTGCCCCTAAGGAGGAGGATTCTTCAGTGAACCAGTTAAGCTGGGTACAGACATCAGTCTGAACCCAGCCACTTGCGGGAGGTGCGGACGTCGGCCTTCACCTGGATGTTACTGGAGATGTCCTGCGTCAGAGCCACGTGCAGGACCACCAGCGGCTCCCCAGGCATGGCCGAGTGCGTGAAGGCGTAGCAGCGCCGGTAGGGACCCACCCTGCGCTTGATGTCTGTCCAGTTCCTCACAGGGTGCACGGCCTCGTACCTGGGCATCGTATGTAATCGATGAAGCGTCCGGGGAGGAAATGGCACGACCGTAATAGTGGGAAGATCAGCCCCCCATGGGCAGCCTTGGTCCCGAAGACCATTAAGAAGGTTTTAACACTTACGGTAAAATAATATTTCTACAATAGAACTAATGTACCGATCTCTTACAATACTGAAGCAGTAACCTGCCTAAAATGCTTCAAACCCCACACACCAATGGCCATCTAGGACCAGTATTGGACAGCGGATTACTTTCTGTCCCTCTGCTTTAGTGTAACAAGCTGACCAGACATGGTAGACATTACTGCTGGCCAGTCAGCTGGGCATAATGTGTTGAGGAGGCTTTCTGGAGGCTATCTGCGTGCTCAGGTGAGTCATGATGACTGTAAAGGTAGGATGAGTGTTACTGGATATTATCTATTAGGTGAGTTTTATATGTATTTTCAGTAATGCTTTACATTAACTGCACCTTCATAATGTCTATAATGCATTCGTAGAACATTCAGTGCACCTTTATAATGCATTCATGGAACATTAATAAGTAGCATGGTAATGTAAAGCGTTACCGTATTTTCTAGCAAGTAACCAACTATATCTATTTGTGGTGTACAAGAAAGTGTTCAGATCTTCTGCGTTATGCTCCATGCTGTTACCAAGCGATGCCCCTTACTGGCTGATCTTCTGCAGGATCTCACAGGGTGATTGCCACGTGATCCTTTCCAGACGGAGCAGCCCCACGGAGAACCACTCGGACAGAAGGCCCTTCAGGGTCCCACTCAGGTCCTGGGGGGGCAAACAGTCAGGGGGTCAGAACAACTGTAAAAAAATTTAAAAAAACAACCTGCCGGATTGTGTCTCTGGACTCCAGGAGCGCTTCTGTTTTACCGGAATCTTTGGGTAAAATTCAGGTATAAATTAGAGCTCTCATGATTACTCAATTGCTCCATTATTAAAAAGCTTCGATTAATAATAATTTCCTTCTCGATTCCTCTGCAATGTGGCAGAACGAAGACGGGCGCATATCAAATGGGTCCAAATAAAGCCCTCCGTTGTGTGGAAGCACTTCGCGTTAATAGCGGATGAAAATGCAGTCGTCTGTCAGTATCGCGAAACAGAACTTGAATATCACCACAGCACAACTGCAATGCAAATACATCTTAAAAGAAGATATTCAGGTTTAATGGACTCGCCCAATAATGCGAGGTTAGCCAACTATATGTGCCATATACGCATCTGAGTAGCCTAGCTTGTCTTTGTCATTACTTTAACTCAAATTATTTTGCTTAGTTTATGATTCCTGCATGTCGAAGTAACTCTTGGTAACGAAGGTTAGCCCCGTCGCTTAGCTGCATCAATTTACATAATCACCATATAATATAAATTACTTTTTTTATGAACATACAGGGCTGAACATTGGAAAATGTTTTTGTGATATTTAGGAGTTGAAAATGAACTATATAACCAAATAGAACTTATCTACCAACAGAATGTCAAAAAAGTCGGTGGTTTTGCCCTGAGTTGTGCCAACAGACACAAAGCAGTACTGATGACATCCCCTGCTTTTGCTCAGTATCATCTCTGTGGAATCCAAAATATTTTCATACAGTGGAAGATTACGGTAATGTCTTTTGGTGACCAGTTTTTGTTTGCTTTTCTCCTTTTCACTCATTTTTGTTTAATTTCACAATACACTGTATTCCAGTGAGTGCAACAGCAAGCATAATTACATTTTTTTTTAAACATATACTAGATTACACTGAAAAGGAACCACTATTAAAATCGCAAAACTTAAGTTTTGTTTCCTATGACTGAGCAGTGCAACTTATTGATGGGTTGAACCCAGCAGTCTTGGTCCTTGTGATGTGACAGCTGCATGTTCATGAAATGGCGCGTTAATATTAACATTACACATCGTGCAAGATTCTTTGTGTGTGTGGAGTTCACATGTTCACGCTCTGTATGTGTGTGTTGGCAGATCCTCCGGTTTCCTTCTGCTGTCCAAAACCATGGAATGTAAGTGAGTTGAAGGGCCTAAACTGACTGTATGAGTGATTGAGTGTTCAACCTGCAATGGTTGGTTTGATTAGTGCCAATTACAATGTATATTCACCAGCGCCATTCCTGTCAGGCTACAGTGGGCACGGGCTCACCAAAAGATTGGAAAACACTGATGGTCAGATGAGTCTCAGTTTCGACTGCGATATTCAGATGGTCGGGACAGAAGTTGGCGTAAACAACATGAAAGCGTGGATCCATCCTGCCTTTTATGAACAGTTCAGGCTGCTGGTGATGTAATGGTGTGGGGGATATTTTCTAGGCACACTTTGGGTCCCTTAGTGCCAACTGAGCATCATTTAAATGCCACAGCCTACCTGAGTATTGTTGCTGACCATGTCCATCACTTTATGACCACAGTGAATACCCACCTTCTAATGGCTGCTTTCAGCAGGATAACATGCCTTGTCACAAAGCTCATATCTCTGGTTTCTTGAACATGACAGTTCACTGTACTCAAAAGGCCTTCACAGTCATCAGATCTCAATCCAATTGAGCACCTGTGGGATGTGGTGGAACAGCAGATTCTCATAACGAAGGTGCAGCCAACAAATCTGCAGTAACTTCATGAGGCCATCATGTCAGCATGGACCAAGGCCTCTGAGGAGTGTTTCAGGCACCTTTTTGAATCTATGCCACAGACAGTTAATGCAGTTCTGATAGCAAAAGGGGATCCAATCTGGAACTTGCTAGATGTACCTAAAAAGTGGCCAGTCACTGTACATTATATTAATTATATTACATATAAATGATTACTCGATGAATCGTCACATTAAACATCTGTAAATATAGAAACAAATCATTCCTCATTATTCTTTAAAACGTGCATCAAGATTAATGATATAAGTACAAAGGTTTTTCCATTTATTATATAATATTTTTCTATGTACTTCCCCATTCCAGTCGGAATGCTGATGCGAGTCACTTCTCCTTAAATATGTCTGTGTTTTTGTGCTTAAGTCTCTCTTTACTCCCGGTTTAAGGAGAGGACAGCTACCTGCGCATCATTCACACTGTCTGGCTTACTGTTCCACTCTTTTTTTTTTGCCTATCCTCCTCCATTCATCACCCTGTTTTGGTCTGTAGAAGCAGACACCCCGGTATTAGCATGCCTTGGTAATATCCCTGTTCATGGGAATTGAAGTACTTTCCTTATACCTCCCACAATCTTAGGCGGTTTTTAGCATTGCAAGTGACTCCACTACCCAGAAATGCAGAATAAAAAGAAAAAACTGCTGTCTATCTTCTCAGTTATCATCTTTCATTATCAGAACTTTACTCTTTTAAGTCTAAGAATGACTGACCACCAGAAACCCCTTCTAGTATGGAAAAGAAAAAAAAACACTTCAAGTATTAAACAAAGACAAAACACTCCACACAGACAGAAGCCGAATATTGGAATCAGTGGTGTGGAGGTAATTCACCACAGAGACTCTGTATCAGCGGGAACCCCCCTCTGGAGTGAACTGAATCACCATCCCAACAGACTCGGAGGGAGAGATGGAACTCAGTGGGTTATCTGATGCTGGATGTAACCCTGAAACTGAGGGAAAGGTCTGTAAAACGAGAGTCACCACCTCCTAGTCCTGCAGCTCTGAGAAGCAGAGAGTAGAAGATGGCGGAAGAATCTGTCGCACAAAATAACTCAAGAATCTGAGTGGAAAAAAATTCCGTCATCAAAAAAAATAAACTGATGTGTAAATTATTCTTTGGTTTCACACTCAAAGAGCCAGATGCGGTTTTGGTGAAGGATCTTCTAAGGGAAAATCACACTTGTGTACGACAGGGTGGAGACTTTGCAATTAAATATTTCCTCATTGCATCCCTTCTGAGAGCACATCTTCCGCAATCTGAAAAAGCCCACAATGCAACGCGACGTCCCGGCGTGGTGACAAATGACAGTCATTTCATCCCTGTGAAAAGCGGCTCACTGCAACCTGGTCTACAGAGAAGATAAATGTATAAATGGAGCAATGGCGCGTACATCCCCTCCACGGGGTGTCACAGGGTAACGACACGGGAGAATGAAACACCTGAGAGGTAAATCGAAGAAGAAAAAATTCAGAGAAATGGGATGTTGTTGGTTGGTAAAATATAAAGTGGAATCCGCCAGCTTTTGTGAGCGCAGTGCTTAAGTTCACGGCCTTTTATTTGTGGTTTTTCTTGAATTTGCACGTTTTAAATATTGATGTTATATATTCACACTTGATAAAACAGTCTGTTGGTCTGAGAGCTAGGGAAGTAGCTGACAGAATGCAATTCCGTATTACCTTTTTATGCAAGCGGGCACTGAGAGTACTTCTTTTAATCCCAGAGCCTATCAATCAGTTGGGACAGGGCAAAGTATGATCCCTCTCTGCTCATTTTCTTGTGTTAAACTTTTTTTATGAGGAACATCATTTATGTGGGGCCATATTCATGGTAGCACTCAAACCAGCATAGCGCAGAAACCAGCTAAATTAGCCCCAACAATGACATCCATGAGTATCTTTGTGAAACAACATGTCACATATTTTACGGGTCATTTCACCAGTGCGGTCGGCGAGGCGTTAACAGGCTGATTATTTTTACCTGGTGTGTGCTGATTTCTCTAATGACAGGTAGAATATGGACCAAACCAAAACTTATGTTGCAGGTTTTCAGTTCATATCTACATCTTACATAAAGCAAGCAGGAAACACTGCCTATAAAAACATAGCAATTTCCATTAAAAGCATCACTGCAGAACCACATATAGTATTGGGCAAAAGGCCGTCACAGGAAATTGTTTAAAGCTACTTATCTGGGCAGGAAGTGCAGATTTGCTCAGAAAAAAAACATCATTTAACATTGGAATATATGCATATAAAAGGTAATACAATAAAAGCAATAAGAATTTCTTCTGATCCACAAAAATGTAGTCATATCTTGTTGGACAGCTTTTGTCCCCAAACTCCTCCTCATGGGCACCGCAGCCAATCTAACTTCATTGATTAACTTAACTAGTTAAACATCATTGATTAGCCAAACAAGTTGTGCTAGGTATCCAGTTCAACAAATTCATGAGTATATTGGATGGTAAGTTCAAATACAGGGGTAACTTGGGGAAAGGTCTTGAATTGGCTTAGCTGACAGACTTCGACAGAGATTCACACCAACATACATGTAATATAAACAGAAAGAAATTTGTTAATCATCATACTGTCCCAAAAACACTGTTGCACTTACGCAACACAGGGGGACGATGTATATGCCATGTTTATCTACTCTCTGGAATTTTGGACACCCAAAACATTCATAAATCATTTTAATTATGGTGACTGCAGCATTGCTAGAATGCTAGCACAGCTTGTATTTATGTATGTAGGGTAGAGTTCAAGGCAGATGCCATTCAGTGGGTATTTATAGTCACTGCGGATTCTGCCTGGCCCTGGCACACACTCACACGCAGAGAGGGAACTCTCAATTTCCTGGCAACCGTGTGTGACTCCTGACCTGAATACTGGTCAGCATGTGTCATTGATGAGTTTTGCAATCTGTGCCCCATGTGACTTCCTGAAAAAGAAACTTATTGGCCTGTTCTCAACAAGGTGGTGGGGGATACAGTGAAGTTTGCTGCAAACTTAGTGGAGAACCAGAGATTGTGATCCCATTAACTCTTCATTATTTCTTTTACACCAATAACATGCTTAAATTAAACATATCGCAAGACAGGGTGTGTGAAGGCTACCATCATGCGGAATGTTTACCATTAAAACACAAAGGTGGAAGTGATGAAGTATCATCACCAGAAAGACTATCAGAGGACACAGAGCTTCATAAGATCAAACATCACCCACTTCATCACCTGCTGAGTGGTTTCATGGGTGATAAAGGATGTCAACACTGCAGATGCGATTTCTGGGGTAAATGCACATTCACCAATAAGAATCACGAACCCGAGCAATGTCTTTGGAATGTGGGAGGAAACTGGAATATCCAACACACATGGCAACTTCAGATATTCTTCAAGTGAGACTTTCTTTAATCCATAGGTGCTATCCTTAAGTATAACATCTCTGTGTAAAGCCCTTCCCTTTCACTTAACTTTCAGCTTTATTTTTATTTTCAACCAAGACATATTCCTGTGTTTCTGCCGGCAGAGTCAAGCACTTAAATTCGATCCCTGAAAACACGCAGCATCCACCTGTATAATATCTGGTTGAATAAATGTTAAGGACTGTTATGATACAGTCACACACCAAGTGCTAATCTGGGGGTTGTGACATTCCTAATTATTGTGTGCAATTATAAATTCCTGTGAATGGAAGGTGACATAAGTTTCACTAATTTATAATCATTCGAATTATTGTATCCTGAAACAAAACTGGCACAAAGTGTATTACAAATCCATCTAATATATAAACAGCATAAATACACAGCCGTCACTATGCTGTATTTAGCTTAATATCACATTTTACTACCCTCAATAGTTTTCTTTTTCTGTACAACAAGAGGAAGTCCATTCAATTGCCTAACCTTCTTATAACATTCCTACTTTCATTTCAATCAAAACTGCAGCAGTAGCCAAAAGGACATCTGATTCTATTAAACTGATTAATTTATGGTGGTATAAAAATAATGAGGTCAGGATACATACATCTGAAATGGTGCTGATGATTTTGCACTTAATGACATACTATATATCACTGGTTCATTTGCTATGTAGAGGATTTTCTGTCAGCTAACTGGAACTTATGCCTGTCACCTTCTAGTCCAGAATACAGCTACACATTCTAGGGCCTTAAATAAATGTGTCCGACTGCTTTTGGGGTCAGTTAGCGAAGAAGCGGGATAAATGCTGAGCAAGCAATACCTCACCTACGAGGAGCGAGATTTGCCAACCCAAGCAATATTAATGTATCATTACTCTTTCGCTCAAATCTCTGATATCAAGTTAAGATGCTCTTGAAAATAACCAACGCCTGTATTTTCCTTTATTGCAGCTGTCCTTGGAGGAATCCTGCAGGGCAGTTTGTCACAGGCCATTACGGAAAAAGCAATAACCGGCGCAGAATGAGGGGAGGCAGCGTCCGCGTCTCCGCGCGCATCCCGGAGACGTGAAACGTCGTGCGGCGTAACCTTGAGAGTCACGCCGCGCGCGCCGAGGGAGCGGCGCCCTAGCTGTGAGGAGCCGCGGCTGGAGGAGGATGCGCTCGCAATCTCACTTCGCCTCAGGTGACCACAGTGTCCAAGGTACGACAGCCCAAATGGACTGTACAGGACAACCTTCGCCATGCGTAAGAGGGCGGCTGTGAGATTTGGCCAGAAGTCATCAAAATATGCTGCCACTTGTGAACTAGTTTAAAAGAAAAACCACACATTTTCACTTTTATCACTGTACGTATCACTGTGCACCATTTCAATTTTCAACAACCTAATGCTGAAAAACACTTTCTAGGTTTTCATCAGTGAAGTGGAAATGAGCTGAAAACCTAATGCGTGAAGAAACAAAAATGCCACTAATCAGAACTTACTTCCAAAACAGGTGAATAATACAGAACTGCGCAATACTTATAAAGAAAAACATTTAAGGGAGTAATATTATATTTTATTTTTTTCTTAAATACTATTCCGCAATATTATTAACAACGCTACGGTTTTATTGCAATAATGATTTGAGATTGAAAAGAGCCGATTTCCACCAGTCCTGATGAGGTCACCGAAACGCGTATGGCCACACGCGGCTTCCGTACTGCAAGAACGAATAAGAATATTTACCCTTATATGTGGGCTGTCGCTGGCTTTGGATGAAATGATTTCGATGAGGTCGGCGCGGAGGTCGACTAAGAACTTCACGCCCCCCTCTACCCTGCTTATGTGACTGAGCAGCTGCCGGTAGCGGGGCGTCAGGCTATACCGTAGCCGGTCTTCCGCCTGCAGCACTGTCGCTAGGTCCCTCGTCTGCGTTTCCAGCAGTTTCCCCGCCAGCTCTAACACGTTTCTGTGGTCCACCCCGAAGTCCAGAGAAAGCTTGTCCAGGAACTCCAACGTCTGTTCTTTATCTAGACTCCTGTAAAAGTGCATGAACTCCACACTGTTAGATTCCGGGGGCAGAGGGGACTTATCTTTCGTCTCGTACGTGGGCAGCGGACCCACGGTTCTCTTTAGTATTTCGTCCATGGTCTTGGGCGGGCCGCTGTGAGCGTGTGTGGTGAAATACTGCGGCTTGATTGCTATCTTGAGGGCACTTAACTGTCGCCAAGCTATGGCACGGCCCCGCAGCGTCCAAACTACGTGCAAAGGTATCATTGCACTTTCAGAATCTGAAGCCTAACAAAAATAAACAGCATAACCCGGGAGTACTATGCTATCCTTTCCGGTGTCTTAAAGGAACAGTACCTTATTATACTGTATCGGCAATACGCATCTGTTTTTACCATGTTTTTTTGCATTGTAAGTTTTAAGACTTCATGTATGTGAATTGCGCTATCGCTTATTATTTGAACAAGGTCGATTGACCGGTTTTGTTAACTTTTTTGTGTGCTGTAATAAACCTGAATTTTGTAGAGGTACTATTAACAATAAGATGGATTTTTACAAGGTTATTTGGCATATTGGGATTATTTCGAGGTACACGAAGAGCTAATTAATTTTACATATGAAAGTAAGAAGAACGTCACAATTAAATATCCTCGACAATGCTGGGAAGATAAATAGCTGAAACCATTAAAAGTTCTGAGAAACTGTTCTGAGAGAGCTGGTGGGTCTTACTGTTGAATTATGAAGTTTGTTCTACAGACTGGATACAGGGAGGAGGTAAATATTAGGAAACAACCATAGGACAGCAGAGAAGAGGGTTGGAAACTTCAGGATTCTTGTTGCTCTCATCACTGAGGACCAGAAACAGCTCTTCCTGGTCCAGAAGGCATAGCGGAGACTTCAGTACTTAAGAGAAGGCTAACCTGTCGCTCAAATCTTGTGCTGTTCCACTAATTTATTACTTCTTTAATATCGTTTATGAGGATCTTGTGTTTGTGTACCGTGCACTTTTAAAATCAGTTTACACCATGTTTACTTGTCTGCTTTGTGTTTACTGTCTCTGCAGTTTGTCTTGTGTTGCACTAAATGCTTGTCTGCACTCTACGTATCTTGCTACCGTATGGACCAGAATTTACCTCTGGGATCAATAAAATTTATTTTTTATGTACAACGGAGAGCAAATTCTGCTGCATCATTGACTGTAATTGGACTGTAAGGTGCTTTGGTGGTTGGTCCAGGTCATCACTGGATCCTCACACCCAGCAATACAAGCCATTTAGTCCAAGTGCTCACAGCTCTGTCAATAATCCTACCCGCCAAAGCCTCCAGCTTTGCATTCCCTTTCCGACTGTCGAATGGTTACAAAGCCTTTTGATTTATTTCCATCGGACAGCTTTTACCCGCAGACCATAATGGCTCTGAACAGCAAGAGCTCCCACAAGCACCTTTGTAATCGACTGATCACAAGCATCAGTTTGTGTAGGTGAACAAAATATATGTTTTAAATTATGGTAAAATTTTCAATACTTTTAATTTCCTGTTATTGTAAAATGGGTCTTTCAGAGATAGTAATAGTGAATAGTGGTTGATATATTTTCTGTATTTTTTTTTCTTAAAAAAAAAACTTAAAAGCCACGTATTTGTTTTATTGCGGTCAAGGAAGATTCAGCGATCAGCAACGACACGGAACCATATTTATTAGTGTAAAACTTTGTTGTCAGAAGTGGGATTCGAACCCACGCCTCCAGAGGAGACTGCGACCTGAACGCAGCGCCTTAGACCGCTCGGCCATCCTGACTTAGTTAGTACGTTGTTATCTCTATTTAATTGACTAATAATATATAAGAATATTACAATAAAACAGCAAAAAGGTCCGTGCACGATTATGTTTATTTAAATATATCAATGTACTGCAATTGCTGCAGAGAGTCTTTCTGGACGTCCTCCACACCGTATTAGGCATTCCCCAAAGGGGAGCGGCAGGAGCTGAGCAGATGAGCACAGCGAAGGCGCCCTGCGCTCTGGCGGCGCGGCGCTGTCGGAAGCCCGCAGCGGGTGTGGTTATTACGCCCACCCACTGGCGGCGGGATGCAGCCTCTGATGTAATCTAAGATGTGCTTTAAACCCGGATAGTAAATAACAAAACTGGCGCGTAAACGCTTTTGCTTTTTGCTTTTCTGTTCTTCCCGGCAAATCTGCATATTTTCCCGCTTACAGGTAATATTTTTACATAGTTCATGCATACATGAGCGTATTCAGAACAGGTCTGTTACATCTAAATAGTTATTTAGCACACGGTAACTGATTACAATTAGCTTTTTTTCTTTTGCATTTACAACTCTGTTTTTTTGGCTTATTTTGGCCGAGATTAATATAAAACTACCCCTGGTAAGAACAGGTTAAATGAGTGCTGATAAATTGCCATTTCCCCAATACATTTGTTTCCTAGTTAAGATATTCCTTAAATACTTAACGATTTCTAGAGATTAGAAGAGAATTATCCTTAAGTTTCTTTTCATGCGGAAAAAATGAAGTGTTTTTGCAGTTAATCGTAGGAAGACGTGACATTGTGGACTGCTCTTCCCTTAAATTGCTGAGGTATTTGTACTCCAATTTACGAAGCAGTGTTCTAACAGATTTGCTTTACTTTTAAGTGCTTTTTCATGAATTTGGTTTGTCTTTTAATATCCGAACTAGGAAGTCACAATGGACAAAAACACGCGTGCTGATCTATTGTAATACCTATAATTATACTGTTCATAATAATGTGCCATAATTAGAGTATGAAGTGCATTTAAGTGTTACATGTTAATTAGGAGACCTGAGTTAGCTTGAAATGGTGAGTTGTGTTTTTTAGAAAGGAAGCACCTAACAGATTTTTAGGAGCGCGTTTCAGAAGTGGAAAACCTGTATATCTGGAGGCCTGATTTTTAGAATTGTAGAATTTTTAGTATGTAGGGACTACCAAAAAAAATAAGCAGTTCATTTTAGCGATCTGTTGAGGGATTGATTACGTCCATCAAACCACGTGACCCACGGCCTTTAGTTGCTTGGTAAACAGGAATCGTCTTCAGCTGGATTTGCTGTGGCACTGTGGAGTGTTTGCTTGTATCTAGGGAGCATATACTGTAGCACCCCCCACTCACTGACATTCTGTCCCATGTACCATTAATTTAATTTTTCTTTCCTCTTAAAGGGACCACGCTGGACTGTTTATAGCTGCTGGTGGTTCTTTTTCTCTGGACACTGT
Source organism: Paramormyrops kingsleyae (assembly GCF_048594095.1). Classification (NCBI taxonomy): domain Eukaryota; kingdom Metazoa; phylum Chordata; class Actinopteri; order Osteoglossiformes; family Mormyridae; genus Paramormyrops; species Paramormyrops kingsleyae. The sequence goes on along the minus strand of NC_132809.1, from coordinate 29,788,896 downwards.
TCAGCAGCATGGGTGGCGAAAAGCAGTATAAAAATGGAAGGAGGAAAAGCAAGACGAGGAGGCTTGATGACGATGACCAGTACAGTGGCGACGTGACAAAGAGGTTAAACACCCGCTGGTGGAGTAGCCAATGTCTGTTCTCTACACACAATAGTCCAGGCTTGATGACGATGACCAGTACAGTGGCGACGTGACAAAGAGGTTAAACACCCGCTGGTGGAGTAGCCAATGTCTGTTCTCTACACACAATAGTCCAGGCTTGATGATGATGACCAGTACAGTGGCGACGTGACAAAGAGGTTAAACACCCGCTGGTGGAGTAGCCAATGTCTGTTCTCTACACACGATAGTCCAGGCTTGATGATGATGACCAGTACAGTGGCGACGTGACAAAGAGGTTAAACACCCGCTGGTGGAGTAGCCAATGTCTGTTCTCTACACACGATAGTCCAGGCTTGATGATGATGACCAGTACAGTGGCGACGTGACAAAGAGGTTAAACACCCGCTGGTGGAGTAGCCAATGTCTGTTCTCTACACACAATAGTCCAGGCTTGATGTGCACATGCAATATCAGTCAAAAGTTTGGACACACCTGTCGAAAATCATTTTTCAACAAGATAATGACCCTAAGCTCACCTCGAGGTTATGTAAGTACTGTATTATCTTGTGAGCATAGAAAGCGATGGAGTGCTGTGACAGATGACCTGCCCTCCACAATCCCTCCCCCCGACCTGAACCCCACAGAGCTGGTTTGAGATGAATTGGATTGAAGAGTAAGAGTGAGGTAACCAAATTGTGCCCAGACCTTGTGGAAACTCCTTCAGGACTGTTGGAGAGAGATTCCAGGTGCCTACATCTGGAAGCTGGTTGAGAGAATGCCAAGAGCCTGCGATGCTGTCATCAAAGCAAAGGGGGCTGTTCTGAAGAGTCTGAAATTGGAGAAAATATTGTGATGTTGAGCACATCTCTTGGTCGTTGCATCGTTTGCCATGCATTACTTCATTAACTCCAGGCCTGAATGACATGGCTAAAACAGAGAGAAATGCATTAAAAGCGTGTGTGTCCAGACTTCTGGCTAGTAGTGTATCTGGCTGACAGAGTGAACCTCTGTCCCCTTTCTAAGTCCTGAGCCACACTTCAGGTCATCATCTCTTTTCCATATATGAATGGGAATGCAATTTGCCACTTAGCAGTTATTGTTCATCACTGTGTCCTTTAATGCCCAGGAAATAGGATTTGGTCAACCCATTTCCAAAAAGGATATACCGTCGGGGGGTCGAGTTCAGCCAGTAGCACTGGGAATGATTCCCGGACTTAAACGGATACATTAATAAGTCCCTAAACCTCTGTAGGCTTTTGTGAAGGTAACTGAGGGGGCAATATGATCTAAGTGTACCAAATCTCAAAGGGAAACGCACAAGGTCAACCTTAATCACCACTTCAGTGTTAGCCTGAATGCAAGGCTACAAATGGAAATTGGTAAGGAGGCAGTTAGATTAGAAGGAACAAAAAATACACAAGGAATGGAATTTTGAGGTGCCTTGGTTTCAAGATTGGGAAATCTATCATCTTGGATATTTAATATCTACGATGGGCTGAATGCTTTCATTATATTTGCAGTGTTTCTTGGTTTCTTATGGCCAGTGCTATTTCAAGAAGTTCGATTTTAAGCTGGAACATCAGTGGCTGTTTTGCTGAGCGGCCGCTCTGTGGTGCTGAAGACATTCCATTCAGTCCCAATGATACGGCTGACAGTGATCTAACAATGAAACAGTTAATCGACTAAAGAATTCTACTTTTTGTTTTATGAAAGTGTGTTTTCCATCTTTATAAAAATATGAGTTTTACATTCCCTGGGAAATGCTTATGTCGACTCCCCACCTCCCTCTTTTGTGCCTTTAAATAAAACCACGCGCACCTGTACTGGGTGATGTAGGTGCAGTGATGTGAGGGCTTCCTGCACACTGCAGTGGAAACCTGTCCCAGCCCTCATCCTTATGCTTGATTGCACTGTTGATTGAATAAATTGCATACATTTTAAATCTGAAACATTTAAATGAAAATTGCTTTGATCTGAATGTGCTAGCCGAAGATGTAGTAATTTTCCATCCGCGTTAAACCAAATTGTTGTGCGTAATAACTGTAATGGTGAAAAATTGGACTGGAATTTTGCTTTTGACTCATGCGATGAATGTGTGATTAATTGAAAATTAATAATGATTGCTCATTTGTAATATTCAGGAATTGAATGAGTGATTAATTAGAGTATATTTTGATTAAAACCAGGGTTTTAAGGTGCTGTTTTAAAACTCGGACACAGTAAGTGTGTTTCTGTCTCACTTGTCCCGTCCCCCCCCCCCTCCCCCGTCCCCCCCACATAGTAAAAAAACACTGAAGAAAACAAGCAAAGTCGACAAGAGGCCTAAAAGTGAAGAAATGGAAAAACCGCTTAAGAAGGTAATTCAGCCCCACGCCCTCCCCTACGTCGGTATGTAAATCAGCCAGAATTTGCTGTGCTTGCTTTGTGCACAAGTTTTAATGTCACATGAGATGTACATTTTCCCCATGAAATTACTGTTGCATAAAACATGAAGTCGTCAGAAAGGTTACAGCACTCCCAACACTGGATCAAAGCGATCTCCTGTTAATGGTAACTGCGTTTACCACTTTCAATGTTTTCTTCAAACAGGGAGAGACCCCAGAAATTGAGGTCCTTGACATCAAAAAGGAGAACTTTGAGAGGTGAGCTTTGGCTTTGCATGTGAATGTGAGGGAACGGTATTGCGTGTGCGAGAGGTTGTCTCTCTAAAATTGTGTCGATGCTTTAGTTATTGGGTCATGGCTGAGCTGGTCCTGACTGTATCATAAATCATTACATGAACATCCACTCGTTGCTATTGGGGGCCATCTTTCATATCTAGACAAACTCTTTTGAGGTGATGGGACCTCGTTCTCACAATAGGCGCTTCCAAGCTACTGGATTGCATCCATTATTCTGAAACGCTACAGCTGTGGCTTGATTGATTCTTCAACTCATTGGGGAGTTTGTCTCCTGACAGAAAGGTAATAAATAAAAAATCTGAGACGATGTGTAGATGATTTCAAGTAGCCAACTTTGGCCCAAGGCTAACCAAAGTGTGATACTGACAGACTGATAGTGGCACAGTGACGGTAAGCCCATCCATTATGGGTGTAGTTATCAAAAGGAGCAAAATCTTTGTTTTGAATCGCTGTCATAAAGTGGTCTCTTAATGCCTTCAAGTATTTACTGTTACTTTAACGAGGCAGGATAGTAGCTAGTTTCAAAGCTTTCTCGACATCTCGTCATTTTTCAGCGGCCTTGTCCTTTTCCAGTATCATAATCCTTGACACCACCTGCTGAGGTTGGGTCAGTTGCAGCTGAGTGTTATATGCAGAGGTGGAGATTTCAGGTCCGGAGACTACAAATCCAGACCAAGATTTAGTTTCAACCAAGCAATTGAGTACTCTGTGACTGTGACTCTATATACTCAACTGGTTGGTTGAAACTAAATCTTGGTCTGGATTTGTACTCTGGACCTGAAATCTCCACCTCTGGTCATATGGCAGTCTTTGCGGTGTCAGTGGGTATGTGTGTTAGGAGTTATGAGTTTTAGGCTTTCAGAGATTTGTAAAAATCACCCATGTCCCTTTGGTGTCTTCATTACTGTGATCTGCCTTCACTAATTCGGTGATGGATCTTTCACCGGTCCAGCAGAAGGACGTGGCGTGCCCCTCTGCTGCCTGCTTCTTAGCCCTCTTACCTCATCTGGCTCCTTCACAGACTTATTATGACTCTGGCTTTTTCGGGACGGCGAAATTGGTGCATTCCGAGCTCCGTTTCCTTTCCGTTTCGACAGCTTCAACTGAAATATGTCAGCGGAATGAGGGGAAATGCAAGACACTGAAACTGTTTGTTGAAGTCCTTCCACGGTACACCAAGCCCCCACCCCCCTAGGTCTGGGTCTGTTCTAGGTGACATAGAGGGATTCGGCATGGTAACAGTAATGAGTTGTGGCGTGATGGTGTCTGGATGGAAAGACGGGAAAGAAAGGCAGACTAAAGGTAGCTCTAGGTAAGGCAGGCTGGTGACTCTGAGATAGAGGAGGCCCCGCACGGCTGAGGCGGTCAGAGCATGTGCAGGAAGGCAGCCCTATGTGTAACACAGGCCGCTGTCCATACTCCATGTTTCCTTTGTAGCAGGCAAATCACATGAGTATTTCTATGGTATTTTTATCCATTTCTTTTTTTCTGCAGCCTGTAATCTGTCGGTTGTAGACACGTCGTAATTATTAAGGCAAACAAGTTAATTATAATAATTGTAATTTATTAATTTGGCTGGAACCCTTCACTGAAGTCCACCCTCTGTGGGGAGTCGCCGACACAGTTCAGTAATTATCGTCTGTAATTGCCCTAATCATGTTGTTATCGCTGGGCAGCCCTTTTTTCCCTTTGAACTGAGTCACGCTGCTCCTAAAGACTAACACCGTGTTAGCAGTTTGGCCGTGTGTTTAACTGTAGCTGGAAGTCTACCACCCCATTCACGGGAGTCAAACTGGCCAGATCAGGGGCTGTGTGACCATTAGAGGCTGTATTGATGGGGCAGTGGAGTCGTGTTGAGTTTTGGTAAGAAAAGTGGTGTGTTTAAGTGATTATTTTTTTGGGGTAATTTTATAAAATTATTTTAGGTGTTTAGGAGATGGTGATAATTGTTGTTTAAAATGCATTACTCACTAATGATTAATTCATCACTCTCTACTCCGGGTCAGCATATTTGCTTTCTCTCTTCTTCTGCATTTACATTTCACATTTTAAGAATTAAAAATTTATTTAGCAGGTGCTTTTATCCAAAGTGACGTCGGCTTTAGAGAAATTAGGGTCAGACATTCCCTTGGGCGACTGGGGATTAACCTCGCTCAGGGGCCCAATGGTGAAATCACTCTGCTGACCCTAGGATTAGAACAAGCGACCTTCTGATCAAAGGCACAGTGCCCTCAAGGGAGGAAGACTAGGCTGTTGCCTAGGGCCCTCGAATTACCTGTGTTGCCGAGGAAGTGAAATGATCACTGGTTTTCTGGGGGGGGGATGCTCTCAAGTAAAGCTTTGCCCTCGACAAGGTAGAGCTGGCTTTGAGTGCCCTAACACTCTGAGCCACATACCGGGAACATTCTGCCTGGAAATAATGGTCCCTTCATTGTATTTTGTGTTTTTTTTCCCCTCCAATTTTCTTCCTTGTGGGCTTTTATAATCATGACCAAAGCTTACTGGGTAATAATGCTGTGCTCTTTCCTTCAGAGCTCTTGGCCAACCAAAGTCCGAGGATAGTGACTTCCAGATGGAGAAGAAGAAGGGGAAGAAGAAACGGAAGGATGATGACTTCCGGGTGGAGATGAAGGGGAGGGGACAGAAGAGACGGCGAGAGAGTGAGCGGACAGAGGGAGTCTCTGACCTGGCAGAGGGACACACGTGAGTGCCGTCAAAAGAACTGTTACCAACCTCAGGTACCAGATTTGATTTTAAAGTTTTCCTTTGATGCCCAGAAAACCTTCAAGAAAGTTTGTAGGGAATAAAAATTTAGGTTATCGAGAATTAGCGTAGGATAATTATTAGGCTAGAATTTTCAGGTCACTTTGAACCTTATCGCAGTTTAAGGCTCAGAACTAATGTGGGTCAAAGCCATCAATAGATGCTGTGCAGCAGGGTCGTGGCAGACGAGGGAACGGGATGTCTGGCTTTTGCGACATTATTTACTTTTTTGTTAATATCACTATTGTCGTTCAAGCCTGACTTGAGAATTACTGCAGTAGAGGATGCCAGAGCCCCTTTAAAAGCATATGAATATAAACATCACAGATGTGTTAATGTGTGCTGTCATTACATGACATGTTATGTTTATACTGCGTCAGGTGTTAAAACCTCAGTCTTATTACTCAGGGCGGAAAAGAATAGGAAAGTAAAGAGGGAGGAAGAGGAACAGGTGGATCAGGCTCCTGAAATGAAGAGGAAAAAGAAAGTGAAGGATGAAATCGACATGGAGGTGGGTGGGTTGATGGTGAATGTGGGGTGTGCTGTTGGCTTGAGATGGACATTATGAGCAGGTGCATCTCCAGATAAACGTATATAGAGGGCTTTAATGACCCTTGGTGGTCATGTGGAGGACATTGGTAATGTTCCTTAAGGCTTCCTGCCATTGGCTCACATCATTCCACATCATTTTTTGTCTTGGTGATAAATCAGTGACAGTCTCCCTTTATTAGACCGATCTTCACATCTCCATCAGCTAATGACATTTTCAGGCTTACATCCTAACCTTCCTGTTTGCCTTCCGAGTCTCTAATTAGCTGCTTGAAGAATGCTCAGAAGGTCATGCCGGATGCTGGAAAATTGGATGTGTACGAATGTACTTGTGTGTTTAAACATTAGTGCTTTAGCAAATGTTTTCAGTGGATTTATGGCTTAAAGGGGACAGTCATGCAATTTGTATCACTCTGAACACAACGCTTTATAGAGGTGTGTATATACTTTAGAATGAGGATGAACAAGGTAAGTAACATTTAATCCAGAATGTGGACATTTTTTCATGTCACTAGGTGCCTATAAAGGATGCATTAACAGATATGGCAGAAGGAATGGGAATGAAAAGAGGATGTGGGCGGGGGGGGGGGGGGAGGCAAAGAAGCGGGAATGTAACTGTGGGGGCGGCATGGCGCTTAGTGGTTTGGACTTTTGACTCACCTCAGTGGTTGAGGGTTTGAATCCCACGTCTGCTCTATGTCTGCATGTCCTCCCTGTTAACTAGATTTCCTTCAGTTATTGTGCTTTACTGCAGTCCGAAGGTGTGTAGATGGGCAAATTGGTCATTCTGCATCACCCATGGTCAGTGATCGTCTAGAGTGATGTAACAAGTATTCAAGATATTGAAAAAGGTTGAATATAAAAATGACTTGGGGAAATCCTCCATCTGAATAACTGGTTAATAACCAAAATGTATGTGTGCTGCATATTCTGACTGTGGTGTGGCACCAGTAGAGTTCCTCTCTCAAGTAACGAATGCATAACTGCAAACAGAAAAGATGGCGGGTGCGAGTCAGGATGGTCAACCCCCCCCCCAGCGCTTCCTGAGACGCTTCCCGATGTTTTGCTGTGTCTGTAGATGTCAAACAAAATATAGAGTATATGTAACGATTCATGAACACCCTACATATTAGAATAATTTAAATGAAATTAACTATTCACTCAACCGATGTTATATTAATTGCTGAATCTCAGTAAGTTGTTGAAATGTTACTAATACTCTGAATAACCTTTGAAGGAGGGCTATCCAAATAAAGTGTTACCAAATTCAATATTTGCAGCCCCAATAATGTGTGAGATTGTGCAGCTCTGTGTGCCCTATGAAGGAATACTAATCCATCTGTGGTGTATCCCAGCCATGCGGCCTCTGCCCCCTGGGACCGGTTTCAGGTCCTCTGTGACCATGCCCAGGATTAGCACTGGGATGATGGTGCAGAGAGAGAAATCTGAACTTTCATCTTCAGCGTATGATGTAATACTGGGAGGGGTCGATATAGAATGACCTTAAGATGGCATTTCAGTGTTGATAGGAAGTTTCGTGGCTTGCAGCTGGGGGTTAGAGCTTTGTTTGGTATTTGTTTTATTAATGTCACTTAGGGGATGAAATTGCCACACTATGAAATAAGTCCAAATATGTACCTTTTCCTGCAGTTGGAACCCTATCTATTACAAGTCTATTACGGTAAAATAAGTCCAACCTTCAAACGGTTACACTTGTCACCCATCAATTATAAGTTAGATGACACCTTATTACTTGTCACCTGAACCATGTGTAGGTTCCTTGCTATCGCCTTTGGATTGATTCCGCGTGATTTACTTCCCAAGGCCAAGATAGGGAACGAGGGGCAAGCAGTGTCTGTAAAGAGGAAGAAGACTAAAGAGGAGTTGGAGGCTGCGAAGGTTCTGAAGATGAAGAAGAAGGAGGAAGAGGAGCAACAGCGATGGCGATGGTAGCGCTGGACAGTCGGATGAAGGGGGCTTCCCTTCCTTTCTAACAATTATTTACAAAGATGCCACGATAGGCTCCTATCTGCCAGTGTCTCACTCGGTGTCTCTCAGGTGGGAGGAAGAGAAGTACCCGGATGGCATCAAGTGGAAGTTCCTGGAGCACAAGGGGCCCTACTTCCCCCCAGAATATCAGCCCCTCCCTGACGACGTTCGTTTCTTCTACAACGGTGGGAAAGCTTCTCCCGCATCGCCCTCTGGCCATTGGCTGTCAGATTGTGTGCCGTACCTTGTGCCGTGGGCTTGCTGGCATGGGCTCAAGGAATATATGACCAGATTATCTGCGTTGGGTCCTCATTTGTTGTTTGTTGTTGTTACTCTGAGTTTACCCATTTTGTTTAACAGTTTCGAAGATACTAAAGGGTTGTTTTGAATAGTGGAGTAGCAAACAATTGCTGTCACCCCAGGATGACCTCAGACATAGTATTCCTTTTGCCAAGTCCTGTGTCATTATCTCCCACACATATCCAAACATGGACTTCTGCTTTCACTCTTTTCTACTGAACCTGGATGTGTGCTTGCACCCCCCCTCAGACAGCCCTCCCATTAGTCCCCTCAACAGCACTTTGATTGTAGGTCGTCTACTACCAAGGGAATGACGGTTGTATGTCTGTACTAAGGTTAGTTGACCGCTTGATGTTCCCCCGCAGGAAAGGCAGTGAAGCTCAGCCCTGCCGCTGAAGAAGTGGCACTCTTCTTTGCCCAGATGCTGGACCATGAGTATACAACCAAGGATGTGTTTCGCAACAACTTCTTCAAAGACTGGAGGAAGGTAAGAGATGGTGTCAGTCCTGGTCTAAAAGAGATGGCGAGATTGGACTTTGGTTGGGGGAGTTGGCCATGGCTGCTCATACCACACGCTCCATGCACAATAAAAATAAGAAGGTCAGCTGCTTCATGTTGACGTCAATGCTGAACCTTAATCATATAAGCAAGGTGAGCACTTGTGGCAGGTCCAATAGCTGGTCTAGGGAAACAGGCATCGACTGGGTAACACTTCTAGCTGTTTCACTTTAGGATGCCCCGTGTACTTTACAATATATTTCTCTTCTGCAGAGCTGTTCGGATTGCAGTACGGGTTGGGGTCGGGAACCTTAATGCCTTCCGGTGGTTTGGAAGGGGGGGGGGGAGGGTGGTTACGGGAATAATGTTAAATTGAGGTTTTCAGAGAGGCATCCCACAAAGCCTGGAGGCATATCATGCGGAATTAATTTCTTGCTGCTTAGTGCTCAGTGCACTTGAAAATACGATTTGTGTAAAAGCATTGATATGCTAATCCAGACAACTAGCTTCCCTGCATATGAACAAATCCAATTAAAGAATTTTATTGTGACAAGGAAGCCTTTCCTCGCCTGACCGCGTCAGCCCTTTGCTCGCTGTTTGCCTGTCGTTCACGGCCAGAAGAATGACTCGAGGCTGCCCTATAACTCAATAAGGACCACAGCCATACGGATCGGACTTGTACCTGCAGTGCGAGTCTCTTCAGCGTCCTCGTTGTTTGTACTGCGTGAGGCACTAGGCCCAGTATTACCCTCTGAGGTTATTTATGTCCTTTTGTTTTACTCTGTCCGTCTCCCATTGACTTAGAATTTATGGTTATATAACCTGCAATGCACCAGACACGCAGGTCAGCTTGTAGTGCTGTTTAGGACCATGTCTCTGTGCCGGTGTATCACTGATGAGCTTTGGGTGGCGCTGCTAATCACCATGCGGTGCTCATAGCTGGGTGAAGTCACCTGACCCCTCCTGGTGATGTCAAACCATTTTCATATGACGATTCGCAACCTGTCCTGCCTATTTGCTATTTTTAATGTCATCTTGTGCAAAGTTCAAACTGCATAGATGTTCTTTGTTTTTTATGTAAGTATGCCTATGATCTGAAAGACTCAAGAGGTTTACTTGCCATCTGTCCGTGCGCAGACAGTACGGGTGCATGGGAATTTTTGTGCAAAGCTCTTAGAGCCAGCAGCAAAGAAGAGAGATAAGTAAAAGCCAGGGTAGGTAATAAGGGCACAAGATAGGAACTAAGAAGACATTGCAGAATACAATAAAATACCCATTTTAACAAACATCTTGAGGTGCAAAGAGGTAATAGTGAAACACACAATAGGTATTAGTGAAGCATGTGAAGCGCAGTGAAGTACCCATTGTTAAGGTGCATGCTGTAAAACACTGTAAATACACTGTTACAAGAGTAAAAACAACACAATAAATCACACATTTTCATTTAAGAGTGTTGCACATCTGAGAATATTGCACCATAATTCTGCTATAAATCAATGTGGAAAAGATGAAGATTAAATTGGCACAAAGCAAAATCTTTGTTTCAGTTAATTCTTGTAACATATAAGAAAAAGTCTTTAAAGCTGAATATATTCTGTATAAGAGCTAAAAGCTTCTGTGTTCTTAGGGTCCGGATACTATGTTTAAATTGGACTTCACGGTGTGTTTGTGCTCCATTGATCTGCATTAACTGCAGCATACAGAAGCTCTGACCCCCACTGGTGTATCTAATCAAAATCTGCCTATGAAAAAGAGATTTTTTTGCCTTGTTGCATTTGTTGTTCATTCTAGTGAATAATAATTAAAAAAAAACAAAGAAAATAAAACTAAGCTTTTTATAGTTATAGTGTGGTTGGTTAATGAAATGACCTATTTAGATAGACCCTTAACTGGTGTGCTGTGGTGGTCAACCCATTAGGTGACACAGGCGTCCGCCTAGGGCGACATCTTCTGAGAGGGTGCCAACTTAGCAAGTCAGTTTCACTTTGTCTTGGACGGGGGGCGCTAGTGGGGCAGCTTGTCTAGGGTGCCGTATGGACCTCGACAGGGCCTAGCTCTGTAAAGAGGGGAAGTCTGGACGATTCCAACGGCCTCTGGCCGTAAAACATCTGGAACATGATTGGGTGGATTTGGGTTGGGGACCCAGAATGATCTACTTTAATGGGGCCCAAAATCTGTAGCGGAGCCCCGGCTTATGTGTGTGTATGTGTGTTTGCTCGCTCTGCTGGGACGCTGTGGTCAGTTAGAGGAACTGCTGTAACCATGGATCTGCTGTCTAAATGAGTTATTAGAGCTCATACTGTAATTTTTTGATATTTAGTGATTGTTTTGGTCTTAAGATTGATGGCTATAAAAGGGTATACTAAGGTGGTCCTTGTCTTGTTAGGTTCCTGCTTTGTTAGAAGTTGTATAGTTCCTGCTCCAATCCTGTTACACGTGTACCTGGGCATTCATTGGAAGCTTAGCCTAGCCACACTTATGCTGCACGTATATTTGTAATGTGCCATCTGCCTAACTTGTATGTCACTTTGCACAAAAACATTTGCGAATCTGCCGGGGTTAAATTTGAACTAGCTGTCAATCTTGCCGAGAGATTTGGGTGTATGCCTCTGCTGGTTGAGATGGAGCTGAGACCACCACCAGACTCTGGCAGCCCCTCACGGCTTCTGTAGTGACAGCCCGATATAGAGGTGTCAATATCGCGGTATTTAAAGGGTGCGTGTGAGCGAGTCCGCTCCTTCCATCACCCACCGAAGAAGCGCGCATCTCGCCATTTGTCGTGCAGGAGAATAACTTATGTGCACTTTTCTCCGGCTGAGTCGGAGGACATGGTCCTCCACCGTGGGGAGCGGGGGTGGCTATTAAGCACTTGGTCAGCGTGCTGCCGAGTTCAGAAGTAACTTCGTGTCGTGCAGGAGCCGCCCTAATTGCGGCATTGAGCCGAGCCGTAATTGGCTCCGCATCCGGGTGCGACACGTTGCCGCGTGGGAGCCGAGGGCTCTGCCGTCCGTCCCCCCAGGAGCCTCGCCGCTTCCGCTTAATTATTCAGCTGTCTGCGTTTATGCTACATAGATACGGTTATTTATCAGCAGAGGGGTTGTTGCATAACGGCAATTATTTTTAATGCGGGCCATAATTATTTTTGGCATCCCCCAAAAACACGCGGTAATTTGCAGCCGTGCTTCTGCTTCAAACTGTTTCGCGGCAAGGGTTAGGTTACTTAAACATGAGTGAGATGGATGTGCACAGCTGCGCGTGTGTGTGTGCGCGCGCGTGTGTGTGTGTGGGCGTAACAGTATATGTCATATATTCTGGTCTTCGATATCTCCTTGCATTGAAATTCAGGTGGGTGAATCTGGACATCCATTGTTAAGTATGACAATAAAAACTGCGGACTATATTTAAATTACAAATAGCTAAAATATTTAGGGTTTCGTTTTCCAGGGAAACTATTGACTTTACGAAATCGATGGAGTTTTATCTTGTTATGTTTTCTGCACTGACACAAAGTATTGTGGTCAGTAAAATGTGTTTTATTTATAGGTCTGATACTGAAATGCCTGTAATATTACAAACCGTAGTATAGGCTGCAAACACGTTTTAAAGTCTGCTTCGTATAACTGGCTTTAATAAATTCACCAATAAAACATTTGTACTTCAAGAAGTTTTTTTTTTCCCTTGACAAGTTCTTTTAGCAAGGAATCTTTATGGATATATCATATAGCAGGGCTATTTAAATCGCAGTCGTCAAGGTCCCAGCCCTACTGATTTTCCAGCCTTCCTTTACTCGTGAGCTAGGTATGAAATCCCTGGCCAATCAGAATCAGTAATTATTAATGTAACTGCCTGGGAGAACTGAAAACAAGGCCTGGATTTGGAATCAAGGTCTAGATTTGAAAAGCCCTGCTATATAGTGTCTGCATTGTGGCCAGGAATCTTTTTATGCATTTTTATATTGTGTACAGCTGTGGCCAAAAGTTTTGAGAATTGGCAACAAAAGTTGCTTCTTCAATTATTTGTAGATCTTTTTGTCCGATGTTTCTGTGGTATACTGAAGTATAATTACAAGCATAAGTGTCAAAAGCTTTTATTGACAATTACATTAAGTTTATGCAAAGAGTCGATATTTGGCGTGTTGGTCTTTATTTTTGAAGACCTGTGCAATTCACCCTGGCATGCTGTCAATCAACTTCTGGGCCAAATCCTGACTGATGGCAGCCCGTTCTTGCATAATCAATGCTTGGAATTTTTCTGATTTTGTGGGTTTTTGTTTGTCCACCTGCCTCTTGAGGATTGACCACAAGTTCCCAATGAGATTAAAGTCTGGGGAGTTTCCTGACCATGGACCCAAAACGTTGATGTTTTGTTCCCCGAGCCACTTAGTTATCACTTTTGCCTTGTGGCACGGTGCTCCATCATGCTGGGAAAGGCACCGTTCATCACCAAACTGTTCTTGGATGGTTGGGAGAAGTTGCTGTCAGGGGATGTTTTGGTACCATTCTTTATTCATGGCTGTGTTCTTAGGCAAAGCTGTGAGTGAGCCCACTCTCTTGGCTGAGAAGCAGCCCCACACATGAAGGGTCTCAGGATGCTTTACTGGCATGACACAGGACTGATGGTAGCGCTCACCTTTTCTTCTCTGGATAATCTATTTTCCAGATAATCCAATCAATCGGAAAGGGGATTCATCAGAGAAAATGACTTTACCCCAATACTCAACAGTCCAATCCCTGTAACTTTTGCAGAATATCAGTCTGTCCCTGATGTTTTTCTTGGAGAGAAGTGGCTTCTTTGCTGCCCTTCTTGACACCAGGCCATCCTCCAAAAGGCTTCACCTCTCTGTGTGTGCAGATGCACTCACACCTGCCTGCTGCCATTCCTTAGCAAGCTCTACACTGGTGGTGCCTCGATCCCACAGCTGAATCAACTTTAGGAGATGGTCCTGGCACTTGCTGGACCTTCTTAGGTGCCCTGAAGCCTTCTTCATAACAATTGAACCTCTCTCCTTGAAGTTCTTGATGATCTGATAAATGGTTGATTTAGGTGCAATTTTATTAGCAGCAATATCCTTGCCTGTGAAGTCCTTTTTATGCAAAGCAAGGATGACATCACAGTTAACAGGAAGAACAATGATTTCAAGCACCACCCTCCTTTTAAAGCATCCAATCTGCTATTCTAACTCAGTCAGCATGACAGAGTGACCTCCAGCCTTGTCCTTGTCAACACTGTCACGGTCACCTGTGTTAATGGGAGAATCACTGAAATGGTGTCAACAGGTCCTTTTGTGGCCGGGCTGAAATGCAGTGGAAATGGGTTTTTTGGGATTAAGTTCATTTTCATAACAAAGCGGGACTTTGCAATTAATAGCTGATCACTCTTCATAACATTCTGGAGTATATGCAAATTGCCATCATCATAACTGAGGCAGTAAACTTTGTGAAAATTTTAATATTTGTCACCCTCAAAACCTTTGGCCACAGCTGTATATACCAATGTCAGTCAAACTTGACTCACTCCCAAATGATTCTGATGCTCAAAGCACCTTATATATATATATTATTCAAGCACCTGGTTTATCAATTAAGTCTATTTCATAATTTTAATATTGTAAAACCTGAATAGTCTTGTATATAAATATTGACTGGGAAAGCCAAGCAAGAATTCCAGTGTGCTTATACATATGTGCCTGTACAGTACTAAAGAATGGATTTTGTGTGTGTGTATATCATACGGTGTATGTACTGCAGCCTGGAATATTTTTGTGCATGTTTTTTGCGTGTACTGTCTATATAGCACTTCTTGTCCTGTGTATTATACGTAAAATGAACAACTAGTAAAATAACTGAAAATGGGAAAAGTATTGAATATGTGTGACAGCAAAGTGAAATACTGTATGTGCTGCCTTCAAGCATGACAGGGTGTTGACACAATGAATAAGGGCAAAATAGATCGGAAAGAAGGGGGAAGTATTTATGGAACCGTACCGAAATGGCACAAGCTACCGATAAGGAAGTAGAAAAGGATAAGGCAGGGAATGGTCCCTCTGGGACACTCGTTCTGTGTTTTTAATGAGTGGTTGTGGTTATATTATAGTCAGTCAGTCGGTCCTTCTTATGGCATTCGTGATGATTGCATTCATTACACGAAAGGCTCTGTAGATTGGAGATTCCTTCACAGCCGATCAGAGGAGGTACTTAAGCAATCTGCCGATCCCATTTCTGTCATATGGTGCAAATGTTTTGGATCAGTAGCGGGTGACGACAGATTCCGCTCTTGGGAGAGGCGTCAGTGCAGCAGTTAGACTAGATTGTGCCGCGTCACACATCAGGTGAGGAGTTTGTGGGGTAGGTTTGAGTTTGACAGCCGCTCTGCTGCAGAGGAGGGTTAGGAGCAGGTGAGGGTGTTAACTTGGGTAGTTGAAGTGTGGCGGTTCCCAGCCTTGTAGACTTCCTTCGACAGTCTTTAATGTGAGACTGTCACAGCAGTGGAATCTTTGCTGGTATTTACCCTGGTTTAGTCCCGTGTTTCCAGTCATGGGGCCTGTGTTTTGTATCGTTTCCTATCTTGTGTCCGGTCACTTGATGTAGCTCTTTCTCTATGTATTGGTGCGTGCTAATTGTGGCTACAGTTTCCATATTTGTTTCCATGAAATTAAAATACTAATCTCTCTTCCTTGAGTTGTTAGAAAGACTGGCTTTCCTAGCTCCTCTCCCATAGTGTGTCAGACATCCATGGCAGATCCATCTACACTCTTTACTCTTTCATCTGAGGCTTTCTGTAGCTCTGGCTGTGACTCATGGTGCCGCCCTTTGGTCGGTCTTTGCTCCTTTTCCGCCTCTGGCACAGAGGAGGTCCGTAGTCAGATTACTGAACATCCCCATGCAGGTCTTCTCTGTACTCGGCGGTCGCTGGCTGCGGACTGGCCTCTGAAATCTGTGCATCCCATGATGTGAGGCTATTTGGCCACATTCCTCTGGATAAACACATTTAAAGGGTTGCTCTTGCAGTTTAAGTTCATGGTCTTATTGTCCTGTGTGTTCAGAGGGGGGCAGGTGCATGGAGGGGGGGGACGGGGGGACAACAAGACAAACAGCAGTGCAATAAGAAAAAAGTCAGCGGTTGATGGTATTGGACCCCCACAACGTAGACAACATAGAACTCTGATTAGTGTTAAGGAAGTAGTTTGTCGTGTTTTTAAACAAGATTTGCCCTAACAACCTGATTTAGAGGAGGTGCCACAGGAAGGAGGACCATGGCACAGGAAGGAGGACCATGGCACAGTATTGGAAGTAAAGCACCCTGATAAGGAACCTACTGTAAGGTTGGCTTGTTAGGCTCTACATTGAGTAGAGATCATGATGATTGTTAGAAGAGCTGCTAGCTTGACTGCTAAATTAACTGCAGGCTCTATTTCTGAAGCGGTGGGTCCCTCACTGCCCACGACACTGTATAAATAAAACATGGGTTATATGTTTGTTTACATACAGGTGTGTTGCTCATTCGTTGGCACACTCTCTCCTCAGGAGATGACTCATGAGGAGAGGAAGCTGATAACCCACCTGGAGAAGTGTGACTTTGGAGAGCTCTTCCAGATGCACAAGGACAAGGTGGAGGCCCGTCGCAATATGAGCAAAGAGGAGAAGCAGGTGGGGCTCCGTCGCAATATGAGCAAAGCGGAGATGCAGGTGGGGCTCCGTCGCAATATGAGCAAAGAGGAGAAGCAGGTGGGGCTCCGTCGCAATATGAGCAAAAAGGAGAAGCAGGTGGGGGCTCCGTCGCAATATGAGCAAAGAGGAGATGCAGGTGGGGGCTCCGTCGCAATATGAGCAAAGAGGAGAAGCAGGTGGGGGCTCCGTCGCAATATGAGCAAAGAGGAGAAGCAGGTGGGGGCTCCGTCGTAATATGAGCAAAGAGGAGAAGCAGGTGGGGGCTCCGTCGCAATATGAGCAAAGAGGAGAAGCAGGTGGGGGCTCCGTCGCAATATGAGCAAAGAGGAGAAGCAGGTGGGGGCTCCGTCGCAATATGAGCAAAGAGGAGAAGCAGGTGGGGGCTCCGTCGTAATATGAGCAAAGAGGAGATGCAGGTGGGGGCTCCGTCGCAATATGAGCAAAGAGGAGAAGCAGGTGGGGCTCCGTCGCAATATGAGCAAAGCGGAGATGCAGGTGGGGCTCCGTTGCAATATGAGCTAAGAGGAGATGCAGGTGGGGCTCCGTCGTAATATGAGCAAAGAGGAGATGCAGGTGGGGGCTCCGTCGTAATATGAGCAAAGAGGAGAAGCAGGTGGGGGCTCCGTCGTAACATGAGCAAAGAGAAGCAGGTGGGGCTCCGTCGCAATATGAGCAAAGCGGAGATGCAGGTGGGGCTCCGTCGCAATATGAGCAAAGAGGAGAAGCAGGTGGGGCTCCGTCGCAATATGAGCAAAGAGGAGATGCAGGTGGGGGCTCCGTCGCAATATGAGCTAAGAGGAGATGCAGGTGGGGCTCCGTCGTAATATGAGCAAAGAGGAGATGCAGGTGGGGGCTCCGTCGTAATATGAGCAGAGAGGAGAAGCAGGTGGGGGCTCCGTCGCAATATGAGCAGAGAGGAGATGCAGGTGGGGGCTCCGTCGCAATATGAGCAGAGAGGAGATGCAGGTGGGGGCGCTGTCGTGTACATCCATACGCGCAGGAGTGCTGTGAGCAGGAACAGCATTGTGTATTCACATGGCAGTGGGTAAATGAAGAAACCTGAAGTGCCCAGTTTTGCTTTGGGGGGGGGGGGGAGCTGAACGCTCTCGTCTCTATGATATCATTGTTGAGGGTGTGGTCTTTATTGCCCATTATGGAGAGTAGTCTGGACCAAGGGCATAAATTTGGGTTGAGCATTGTGGGGTTGAGGTCTCCACCCGTTTTAGGGGATCCAGGCAGTTGTATTAGCTTGATTTGATTATTTGGGGGGGTGGTTATGACCCCCTATCCCCCCTATAATTTGGACCCCTTTAACCTGTGGTCTGGACCCCTATAACCTGTGGTCTGGACCCCACCCTTATGTCTGCTGAGCCTCTGCAGTGTCCAGCTCCAACCCTACTGCAGAGCTGGCCTGCTTGATTGCCCTGTTAATGCCTTTATTCATGCTCTAAATGATTAGATGGATCTTTATTTGCCATCCGCACAAGTGCATTGGAAATCGTTACTTTTTCACACATCCCGTCTTGCTCTCTTCTGCGACATGTGCACACGCAGTTCAGAATGAAGCTTGCAGTTCAGAATGAAGCTTGCAGTTCAGAATGAAGCTTGCAGTTCAGAATGAAGCTTGCAGTCAGAGTTTATCCAGTGCCCCTGGGGTTATCGTAAGGTTAGGGACCTTGCCCAAAGGCCCAGTGGACGTGGGACTGTTCAGCCAAGGATGGGATCTGAACCTGTGACATTCCGATCACAGGCACAGAGGCCTCACCTGCTGAGCCACACACCCATTAACAACCAAGACGCATGATTAAATCCCTCGAGTAAACTTGGTGAATAATAAAATCTTTATACCGATGGTTAGTAAGGTTCCATTAAAAACCAGGTAGTCCCTGATAGCTTCATCTGCAGGACTGTGTTTTGGGTAATTTTAATTCTATTTGCAAATACTTTGTGATGGTGTGGGGAGGACGAGACTAGACTTGAATGCGTGATGTGAGAATGTGGAACGCTGTCATGGATCGCAGGTGAGAGGATTGTTATGGGTGATGGCTGATTATAGGAGCCGTCCTGCCTTCCTGTTTACTGCGGTGCTGCGGAGCATTTGGGCACAATTTTGTTGATTTAAGGACTGTTGACTCTTGATTTAAGGACTGTTTTTCGGCTAGTTATAAGCCACTAATAAGGCTGTCGGACGGAAATTAGTTTAGTAGTTTGAGTAGCTGGATTAGGTTTATGGTTTTATGAATTGCGGTCTTTAAATAAGATGATGGAATTAAAGCATGCCGTTGCGTTATTTGTCAGAAGACTGGGAATAACATGATGTACTCAAGCGCATGTTTGCCAGAATAACTGCCCCCCCCCCCTTCCCCCAGATCATCAAGGAGGCCAATCAGAAGATAGTGGAAGAGTTCGGCTACTGCGTTCTCGACAGCCACCGCGAGCGCATCGGCAACTTCAAGATCGAGCCGCCGGGCTTGTTCCGTGGTCGGGGGGAGCACCCCAAGCAGGGCATGCTCAAGAAGAGGATAAGGCCAGAGGACATCATCATCAACTGCAGCAAGTGAGGGAGGCAGCTGTGCGGCAGGGGCGGGGCCAGAGGCACTGGCCTCCATCTGATAGCTGATTGGACCCTGAAGTGTGGCCCCTCCCCTGTCACTTACCAATTCAAAGCATACCATTGGCCATCTATATGAGTTATGGCCCCTCTTATGCCCCCATCCTCTTATGCTGTCAGGGTGTGATGTGGGACAAATTCTGAAACTGACTCAGATCCCGCTCTGACACCCCACCCCCCGCCCCCAGGGACTCCCACGTCCCCGAGCCTCCCATGGGTCACCAATGGAAGGAGGTCCGGCACGACAACACGGTGACGTGGCTGGCCAGCTGGGCGGAGAATGTGCAGGGGTCGTGCAAGTACATCATGCTCAACGCCAACTCCAAGCTGAAGGTAAGGCTGGCGGGCAGGTAAACTGGCGGGTTGCTGGTGGCAAAATGGACCCGGTTTGTTGGTCTGTGCCATTCATTAACTGATATACCACTTAGCCTGTAGCATTTAAGTATGTGTGGGAAGATCTACCTGCGTGTATCGCAAACCAGTTCCTGGGGAGCCACAGGCAGTCCACATTTTTGCTCCCTCCCTGCCAATCAAGCGCCAAATACCTGGTACAGATGTGTTGGGAGGGGGGAGGGCGCAAAAATATGGGCTGTCTGTGTCCCCCCCCCCCCCCCTTCCCACCCATCCCAGTGGACTGGGGTGAGAAACACTAAAAGTATGTTGAAAGAAGACCCAACAGTGCAGTGCTCTCTGTACTGTACCTTTGAGGTCACCTTTAGCTGCCTGGGACAGCGTGCTGGTTAGGGACACAGGTTTCGAGGCACCGAGAGTCCCAGCTCTAGTTCCCTTGAGGAAGGTACTTAACCTGAACTGCTCCAGTAAAATACTCAGCAGTATAAATATGGTTTTAAAAAATGCTCTGGATGAAAGTCTCAGGCAAGCCAGGGATGGGCAAAAGTATATCATGATGAAGCCAGATTCTGTCATGGTTGCTATATTTTTTTTATATCCGTTACGGTGCCTGTTTAAGATGGCTAATTGTATTCTGCTGTACCTGCAGCAAACTGTACAGAGTAGTATAGAATAAACGAACGTCATTTCCTGTAATTTTAACTGGAAATAAAATTAAAAAGAAACAGCATTGGCCTCCAATACTCAAAGTCTTTGAAATTTTGCACAGGAGCGATGCTGCTGTTGCTACAGATTGTGGCTTTTGGGACTTTCGAAATGAACCAAATACAATATGGACAAGACGAGTCCGCTCTCCACACCTCAATGCCGATCTGTTTACATTTTTTTAGCAGGGATAAAGTCCCCTTTTTCGCAACCTCACGTGCCGGAGCTGACCTATGTCCCACTGGATGCTGAATTCCTTCCCTGAAGGGCTGTCGATAACCATCTCATGTCCTCCTCTGCTGTCCCTATCGGAGCTTTACGGCTGGAGGCTGTATCGCTGATTTTTTTTTTCTTTCTTTTTGGGTTTCCGCCTTGTACTCTTTTGCTGACCCAAAGATAACGCCATGTGGCATGTGCTATGTGCTATGTGCTATGTGCCGTGTTCCGTGTGCCGTGTTCCGTGTGCCGTGTTCCGTGTGCCGTGTTCCGTGTGCCGTGTGCCGTGTGCCGTGTTCCGTGTGCCGTGTTCCCTGCCAGGTGCCGCCGCTTTAAGTGATGGGATAGATTCCATGTGACTTCCCCGTTTGCTGTGGTTATCATTTCTGCAGCGCTGGAAGAGAAAATGTCTGGTCATTGTCACATGTAATGACACCTATTGACTGTTCTGGACACTCAATCTTCAGAATGACCAACGGAGCAATCTGTTACGTGATATTAATTTTTAAAAATCAGCCTGTTACAGTAGTAATTAAGGGAATTAAGATTGGAGTTCAGAAGTGTGGACATAGATGCTAACTATGGATCTCAAATTTTACACACACCTTCTGCCAGTCTCCAAAGTGATCACTAAAATATTTTAATTTATTCATTTTCCGTGTGCACAGCGTGCACATTTAGACTCCTATGTTGTGATATTGCACTACTGTCCAGAATTAGCAACGCATGAATTCACACAGTATACAGAGCGGTAACCGCAGGGAACTGAGCTGAGAATGAAAATGAGGTGTCTCAGCATGTGGTCTGTGCTCCTGCCTGTTTAGGGCCAACTCTAAAGTCTTAATACCCTTGGGCCATGTTTATGGTATGCCACACCGCCAGTCACTTCCTGTTTAGAAAGTCACATGATGACTGCACTACCAGGGGTGTATTCCACCATGCAGCATTTCCGAGTTAGCTGGATAACTTAAGCCAAGCGTGAAAACTGCCCAATCAGAAGACAGGTATTCCTATTTGACAGTCCTTATATTTTGCATAAGTTTGCATCTGGCTAATGGAAAAATCCTGCTTAGTGATATACCCCCTAGGTGTTCATACCTGAGTGCTTATGAGACACTTTCTATACAGTTACAGTATATAATTGGAATTAATTTTAGTTGAAGTGTGACTTAGGGCAATATCAGTGACTGTCAGGGCTTCACAAGCATCATCTTCACCGTCATACCTCTTCAGCTGTGGGTCTTGGAGGTCAGCTAGGACAGACCAAAACCCTTGTTTCCAAGGCCGCTGACTGTGCACCATTCCGTGGGATCCCCAGATGTCCTACCAACTGGTGTGAGTAATAATCCCTCCAGCATATACTGGAGAACTGGACTTCTTTAATCTGCTGAAGATGTCAGCAGGTTCTGAGTTATGAACACGAATGACGCCATTAAGAGAACTTGAGATGAAGCTGTTGGAAAAGCCGTCGGCATGAGCTGGTCCAGTGGTGCCGGCAGAGCCGTTATTTGCGCTGCGATGACACACAGCCCTGCGCTGGCCTGCACCTCTGCGCTGCGATGACACACAGCCCTGCGCTGGCCTGCACCTCTGCGCTGTGCTTTATAACCTCACACTCCTCTGTGCGTGTGGCTCCAGCATCTCCGCTCCATCACACGCGCTCACTCTGGGAAGCCTGTTTCTCTGATGGCCTCCATTCCTCCGCTCCCAGCCGTTCGTCACCTTGCTTGTTCCAGTTGGATGCTTACACTGCCCTATTGTCATGTGATGATTCCCCCCCCCCCCCAGTATTGTACTGGGCCTAATCTGTTCCTGTGTGTGAGACTGCATCTCTGTGTGTGTCTGTCTGTGAGAGTGTCTCTCTGTCTGTGAGAGTGTCTCTCTGTCTGTGAGAGTGTGTGTCTGTCTGTGAGAGTGTCTCTCTGTCTGTGAGAGTGTGTGCTTGTATGTGTCTGTGGTTGTCTGTCTGCGCCTGTACGCATGTATATCTGCATACCTGTGTGTGCGTGTGTGTGTATGTATGTATGTGTGTGTGTGTGTGCGTGTGTATGTGTGTGTGCGTGTGTATGTATGTATGTGTATGTATGTGTGTGTGTGTGTGTGTGTGTGTGTGTATATGTATGTATGTGTGTGTGTGTGTGCGTGTGTATGTATGTGTGTGTGTGTGCGTGTGTATGTATGTGTGTGTGCGTGTGTGTGTATGTATGTGTGTGTGCGTGCGTGTGTATGTATGTGTGTGTGTGTGCGTGTGTATGTATGTGTATGTGTGTGCGTGTGTATGTGTGTGTGTGTGTGTGTGTGTGTGTGTGTATGTATGTGTGTGTGTATGTATGTATGTGTGTGTGTGTGCGTGTGTATGTATGTGTGTGTGTGTGTGTGCGTGTGTATGTGTGTGTGTGCGTGTGTATGTATGTATGTATGTATGTGTGTGTGTGTGCGTGTGTATGTATGTGTGTGTGTGTGTGCGTGTGTATGTATGTGTGTGTGTGTGTGCGTGTGTATGTATGTGTGTGTGTGTGTGTGTGTGTGTGTGCGCACGCTTTTCCTCATAAACACTGTGTGATGCAGGCATCCGCATCGCTGTGTTAGAGGGCCCAGTAAAGAGCGAACAGAGTGCAGGTTTAATTTACCGCAGGGGCCAGGCCTTGGACCCTCACACCTGATCTGGATGTTCGGGGGCGGTAAAGCACTTACTTTTCTGTCCTTGGGGCAAGCTTCTCTGGGCCCTTAGGTAGTAAGTAAATATCGCCTTTGGCTGAAACATACCCACAATTGGGGGCTCGGTGCATTAGCTACACCTGCTTGTTCACGCAACCATCCTGTTCCGTCAGACAGCCATTCATGTGGAAACTGAAAACATACAGCATGTATTCAAAGGTTCGGTTACTGTTTGGCTGAGCATTACGACGGCTGTGATGCCTGATGGAAGTGAGTTGAATGTGCTGTGATTGTTGATTGCCAGCATCTCAGAAACCGCCACTTTCCTGGGACTTGCACGCAGTGCAGTGTCTAGAGCAGAAAGGGCCGTTGTGCATGCAGGTTTTCACTGCAACTCCCTAAATTACTAATTAGAGGACTGATTGGCTGAAGAGTCCTCACACCTAGGTTTGAACAGCTGACCTACAGGTTATCCCAAAAACCCACATACACACCGGCCCTTTGTGGATAAGATTGGCCACCACTGGTCTAGAGTTTACAGAGAAGGGAGCAATAAACAAAAATCACCTGGCCAGTGGCAGTTCTGTGGCTGAAAACACCTCACTAATGAGACGGGTCAGAGGAGAATGGGCAGGCTCGTTAAAGCTAACAGGAAGGACACGAGCGCAAAAATAGCAGCTCTGTTCAGCAGACAGACCCCTGTGAACACGCTCTTCTGCCCTCGATGTGGCTCTAAAGGTAAAAATAGCTCCGCCCTGGTGGTAGCTAAGTGTAGCTAGTAAAGTGGCCACTTTTACATCAGTCTCTGCTGATATTTCTTCCCTCTTTAAGCATTTCATGGTCCTGTCTGTCTTGTGAGCCCTTCTGAGCAAACTATAGGCTACAAAAGAATGTCTATGTTACACATTCCACATACCTTTGGGTCACGCCGTGTGTGTGTGTTTGTGTGTTTGTTTGTAATTATTACATTGTGGGGACTGGAGTTACCTGTGACTTTGTACCGTATGGGGACATTTTTTCGGTCCTTACAAGGAGAACCTCTGTTTTTCAAAAATCTGTGACTGCAATCAAAAAACTAAAAAGGGAAAAAGTCTTGTATTTTGCTTGGTTACTTATGGTTAAGGTTAGGGCTGGGTGGGGGTTAGGGTCTGTTGTTGTTGGGATTAGGGTTATGCCCATAGAAATGAATGTAGAGTCCCCAGAGTGATAGGAATATATGAAAAGTGTGTGTGTGTGGTTGGGTGTCAGCTGTTTCATCTGGAAAGATCGTGTAAAGAAAATTCTCTGAAAAAGAACAGCTCTGGCTTACAACACAAGTGAAAACCTTTCTATGACGTACAGCCATGTATGCAATTCTTTCCTATCTGGTTGGCCCATAGAGATGGCGGAATCGCTTTCAAAATTGGGAGGGGGTATCGAGACATCACATGTTGTATGAAAGTACAGTAAGAATGCAGGTGAAATCCATGCGGCCTCCCTCTTAGATATGTTGCGTCTGGTTGAGTGATGTAGCTGTTGGCTCGTAGCCTGTGCCGGTGTTTCCCAACCCAGTCCTCAGGGAACCCCGGACAGTCCACGTTTTTGCTCCCTCCCAACTCCCAGCCAATCAGGAACACTGAATACCTGGTACCAGTGCGCTAGGAACTGAGAGGAAGCAAAAACGTGGACTGTCCGGGGTTCCCCGAGGACTGGGTTGGGAAACACTAGCCTGTGCTGTCTGTGTCCCCCCCCCCCCACAATAAAGAGTGTCACTTACCCGCAGTTTGTGCTCCCCCCGTATTTACATACAGGCCATATGATGGAGCGTCACTCTGCTCCGTGACAGACATGGTGGCAGTCTCTCCATGTGGTTTCTCCTTACCTTCCTCTCTTTATCTACGCCCCTTTTCCTCCTCTCCTTATCACTCCCCTCTGCCCCTCCGTCTATTCAAGCCCCCCCCACCCCTTTTTCTGAAGGTTAAGTTATTCTGGTTTATATCCGTGACGTTTCTTCACCAACAGAAGGTAACGAGATAATTAAACAGCCTGAGGTGTTTCACACCTGATATTACCTCATTGCACCCTGAAAGAACATGGAACACTGTACTAAAGTTTTAATTAATTTGCACACTTTCATTCCTTTAAATGTCGTGTTTAGCGTGTTTTTTTTAAAATACTAACTTATTGCTGTCTGTTTCTCCTACTGTGAGGTTTCTAATTGGCGTTCAGTCCTTCATAGGTAGGTGGTTTTATTCAGATATGTGCTTCTACAGTGTAAGCACAGTGACATTCTTGTCACAGTTGCAGTGTGGGGCACAGGGAGAGAGGGCAGACAGCAGTGCAATTCAGAACAGGACAGTGCAGGACAGAGTAGTGCAGTTTAAGACAATGCAAAATAAGAATAGGTAAATATGTGCAATGGGACCATAGAAAATGGCAAGTGGACAACAGTTGATAAAGAACATAAAACTGATAAAGTGCTGCAGTGGAATATCAATAATGTCTATATAATGCATTGGGAGGGGTAGGTACAGGTCACTGTTGTTCAGGGTGGGGGGATCCCTAAAATCCTGGGTGGGATATTCGTGTTGTCAGGCAGTGATTGGTCTACCTGGCCTTCCTTTAGACTAATCCGGGCGGTGATAGAGCGTTCACGGCACCCCCACCCACTGTAACTCTCATTACTACGTGCAAACTCCTGCTGAATGAGCTGGGAGAGACCCCACACCCACCTACGACAGACGTATGAATTGTTTGCGTTAATGCTCTGCACGGTCTAATCCAGTGGGCATGGTGAAGAGGGCGAACGCACTCTGATGGCAGCTTCAGGGCTGCTGCGGAGATCATCCTACGAAGGGCCGGCACCTTCAGCTGCCGTGCCACTGAACCGGAACGCTGGCAGCGTGTCAGTGCTGCCGTCTGTGAAGGTCACGTACGGAGAAGCCATCTGAAAATGAGTGGAAGTGACCAGCAAGCCAGGGCACGCGGGGCTATTTCCAGGTCCTTCCCGTCTCGTCGCCCCGTAAAGGCGGCCATCCTTTTGCCTGCGGGGGCCGTAACAATGACAGATTGTTAGAAGGCGGCACATTTTGGCAGCCCGTCTGAGACGAATGTCTTTTAACGAGAGCGGTGACGGCGACGTAAAGAGACGGTGCCAGTTAGCCAGGTGTGGACGTTAAGGCAGGAGCACCGTAGCGTTGCTGCCTACAAGCTGTTAAGGCAGGAGTTGCCCTTGATGAAATGTTTTGATTAATAAGTAACCTTCAGTATCCAAACCTTGACAAATTCGCCTTCGTTTTAGACGAGGAGGCGTTTCACTGCCTGCTGAGCCTGTAGCCACCTGTCACAGCTCTGGTTGCCGTGACAGAAACACACTATTTTGATCAAAAGCAGTAATTAGGCATTAGAAAAGTGACTGATGCTCCAACGGTAAACAGTGGAGTGGAGAGGCTGGTTTGTGGATGCATAAAGGCGACTGATGTGCTTTTGAATGTCGTTTGATGTCAATTAAGCAATAATAATAAAATTAAAAAAACACGCGGTTGATGTATGTGACAATTTTTAGTGACGTCATGGGTCCCTCAGGGTGAGAAGGACTGGGAGAAGTACGAAGTGGCCCGGAAGCTGAAGACCTGTGTGGATTCGATCCGCTCCCAGTACCAGCAGGACCTGAAGTCCAAACAGATGAAAACGCGGCAGCGGGCCGTGGCACTCTACTTCATCGACAAGGTGATGATGCGGATGCCCATCGGTACCCGGCCGGGTGTAGACAGGCCTGGGGCCTGTGTGTCTCCTGCCCAGTGTATCCCTAAAATACACCGATTTTACCAGACGGGCATCCAACATGCAAAGTGTAGAAACGGCACATCTCGCATGCCCCTGTCTCCCGCTAGGCTGATTATTTCTCTAAGGTTCGGAAGTCTGCTGTGCCGCCGTCGTGGATTTAGCCAAACATGAACATGACTCGGGTTCAGCTCACTAGCTGAAATATAGCCCTTACATGCCGCCACATCCAGGACGGAACAAGCTGAACTCGCGTCAGGATGATTATGTGCGAATGTATTAAGACGACAGACGCAACGTTTCCCAACCCAGTGTACTGGGAGCTGGGAGGGAGGAAAAATGTGAACTGTCTGGGGATCTCCGCGAACTGGGTTGGGAAACGCTGTCATAGAGATTATGGGGGGGGGGGGGGGGTGCTGGCCAAGAGGGGCACCAGGATGTCCTTGTTCTCCTGAATAGGTCTATAAATGTGAGAACGTTTCCATGGCTGAACAGGGTCTGCTTGGGCCTGACGGAGACGGCAAAGGCAGCAATGACCGTACGTCAGGCGGCCCCTTGCTTTAATTGTACAGGTGATTCTGCATGCAGGTGTGCTGGTTCAGGGGGACAAGTGAGGAAGTTCTCCTGGGCTTGGAGGGGAGGGGGGGGGTCTAGGGGACAGCCTAGGGGTGAGGGGGCCTGGCTGAAGTGATTTTGTCCTGGGAATTATGCCTGGCAGGCCTGCCTGTTTGTACTCGCTTTGTGTTTATCTGCTGTGGGTGATGTGTCGAATGGAAACGCGCCCTGGTGTCGCGTTTTATTTGTGTCTGAGTGAGGTGTCTGTGGGTCTGTGTGCAGGGGTGCGCGTGGGGGCGAGCGGGGGGGCGAGCGGGGCCCGTTTTCTGTGCGAGTGCCAGTCAAGCCTCGTCAACTTGGCCCACCCCTCCCCCATGCAGCTGGCCCTGAGAGCGGGTAACGAGAAGGAGGAGGGCGAGACGGCGGACACAGTGGGCTGCTGCTCGCTGCGCGTGGAGCACATCGCTCTCCACGAGCGGCTGGACGGCGACCAACACGTGGTGGAGTTCGACTTCCTGGGTAAAGACTGCATCCGCTACTATAACAAAGTGCCCGTGGCCAAGAAGGTGAGGCTCAGCTGGACCGGATCATGCTAATGAGATGCTAATGAGATGCTAATGAGATGCTAATGCTGTGTACAATAGTGGAGCCCAGATTATTTTACGAGTGTCTAATAAATTGCTGACCCCAAGATTACCTCTCACCTGTATATGTGTCTCAAAAAGAGAGCATTATGGGATATGTGAAAAGAAGCATTCCAATGTACCTGTACTCAAAATATCTCTACAAATGACAAATTTCATTTTAATTTTATTACACACCTGATAACGGAAATTAATTATGCCGCGTTGACTTTCTCATCGAGGAAGCTCGCTGCGCCCACGTTTGCGTGTAAACACTGAGGAGCGTGTGTGCGTTTGCTCTGCGGAGATGGCAAATAGCAGAGTCTTCCCCTACAGGAGCAGAGCAGCGGATCTCCGTATCCACCGCCTTTACACACGGGAAGGCGCTCTGTGTCTCCATCACCTATCGCTCGTGAAGCAAACTGTTTTTATTTTTAAACTCGGGACGGTGCATTTAATTTGCCTGGAATGATTTCCGAACTGAAGCCAGATACTGCCTTAGTTGACAGGCATGTCTTCCTGTGCTGTTTAGTTTTCTTGACTCAAGGTTTAATTGTTATTCAAATTAGACTATTTAAAAGCAACACAATGGATAAAATTAATTAGTTCCCAGGGTATTTTAGCTGGTTTATTTGGAGAAAGGAAAACACAACTGCTCGGAAATGTCAAATATAATTGAGAGCATCTTAATTCCAGTCTTGATGAGTGAGTAGAAATGGAACGCCTGTTTGATGGCGTCAATAAGCATCTTTTCATCTGGCGGGTCGAGCTCGGGCCGGTGTGTTTGGTTCTGTCTGCTCCGCGTGTTCAGCCTGTTTGTGGGAGCGTGTGAATCCGCAGTAACACTGGGAGGCCTGCAGGGTGCAGTAGCCGCATCTTAGGCCGGACCTGAGATGTGGTCAGTATCACTACAGATGGGCATCTATACCTTGTGCAAACAATTTGCTAAGCCTGGTGTTACATATCTTTGGTTGTCTGGATTAATATGTGTTTTTATAAATTACTGGAATTACAAGTCAAGCGTCTGGTGGTCGGGGGGGGGGGGGGGGGCTGATCCCTCACATCTCCCGGGATGGGATTTCTCATTTTCCAGCGGTCCAAAGATGTGCAATTAGGCTAATTGGTGTCTCTAAATTGCCCGTGGTGTGTGCGAGTGTGTGTGTGTGTGCCCGGGCATCCAATCCAGAATGCACCCATGCCTTTTATGCTGGACACTGACCCCCCCCCACGCCATGACCCTGCACTGTATAACCAACTGGAATATGGATGGAATTATTGGAATTAATCTTTATGTTTATGTAGCAAAAAACTTGGTTACTGTACATATGTTTAGTATTGGTGCTCCAACTTAAAATATAAATTCATATAAATCGAGAACAAACCATATCAGTCAGCTTCTACCAGACAGCATTTTCAGCTGCCCCCCCCCACCAAAGTCTAATTGTTATTCAAATTAGATTATTTAAAAGCAACACATCAGGTAAGATTAATTAGTTCCCTGAAATGTTTTGTCTGGTTTACTAGGAGACGAAGGAAACAGGGTGTCTTTGAAATGTCACATATAATTGAAGGAATAATTGAGGAGTTTTTTTTTTTCTTTTTTTAAACCTCTTTATGAGCTGGGAAAACAGATGAGAGCTGGTGAGTCCAGGTCTGACAGCCAGCATCTGGGATCCCCAGAGTGAAATTACCTTCTCTAATGCAAACGTGACCTTTTTTTTCCCAGGTCTTCAAAAATCTGAAGCTTTTCATGGAGAATAAACAGGAGGGAGATGACCTGTTTGATCGTCTCACCGTGAGTCTATCACATTGGCACCTTCGTTAACGTTGGCACTCACTAGGGTGAGGTGTGAACGCCGTGTTTGGGTTTGGGGGTCAACAGATGCAGGGTATGAGGTAGAATAAGCTCAGACCTGTTTCTAATTGGGGCCAGTGTATGGCTCAATGGGTTAGGATGATCTGCCAATGGTCAGAAGGTCTCCAGTTCAAATCCCAGGGTCAGAAGAGTGATTTTAACCACTGGGCCCCTGAGCAAGGGCCTCAACCCGCAGCTGTTCCAGCTACTGGCTGACCCAAATTTCTCAATTGTACATCGCATTGGATAACGGCTTCTGCTGAATTAAAATGTATGTAAGAAACCAGAAGTGTTCCACTCAGCATGGCTGGTCCGAGCTGCATTCCCAGTGGTCTTGCTGCCTATCAGGAGGTCAGTCCACAATGCTTGGCTTATGTAGGCTGGCCACTGTGACCCAAGGTATGAAGCAGGGTGGTTTTCTCCGTCCCAGTGCCGTCTGGAATTGTGCTCCTGTGCTGTTAGTTTATAGGTCAGTCTTAAACACTAAATGACAGAGTAACCCTTCAAGAGAAATAGCAGGAGCCATGATGTGATGTTTTAATAGTGCCTTCCAGAGTCAGTGCGTTAAATGCGGTTTTATGTGGCACAAAACAATGTCATGGAACCAGGTTGCTAGTTAAATTGTGGCATGTCGTCGTACACAATGAGCAGGAAACAAATGTAATTTGAATGTGCAAGTCGATACATAGATCATGCATTGGGTATCAGATCATCCTGTCTGATCAGACAGAATTTGGTGCCCAAAATTTGATGCTAGTACGTAATAGGTGTTTGGGGGTAATTCCTCTCTCGCCATGCACAAGCTTATAGTGCAACTGCAAAGACTGTTTCATCACTTTATGCTAATATAATATGTCCGTTGACTCGTAGTGTTTCAACTTGTACGGCGAAATGAGTAATAGGCTCGCTTAACTTTCATTATGCAGAGCAGTAGAGGGACCGGTGGCAGCTGGCATGCAGATAAGGAAACATTCAGGCAGGCAGTGCTGAACAGTGTGTGTAAAAATGCTCATCTCACCTTGATTCAAAAAGACGTGACCGGCCATCATTTATATATACATTTTTTTATTGAACCAAATCGACATTCGATTGAGAATGCAGGGTCTGACAGGCCCAGAACCAACTGGGAGTTGAAGGCCTTGTACTAGGGCCCAACAGTGAAATCAGTCTGCTCTTGGGATTCGAACCAGTGACCTTCTGATCACAGACATGGCTTCTTAACTCTGAGACTCACATCGCCCTCTTAAAAACTTGGTTAGAGATGCCATGACGTAAGTGACAGTGGCTTAAACATATGTATGTTGACGGTCACTAGCAGAGTTGGGTAATTCGGGTCCAGAGAGTAAAAGTCCAGACCAAGATTTTGTTTCAACCAACCGGTTATATTTTCTGTAACCTGGACTCTTTATGATCAACTGGTTGGTTGGAACAAAATCCTGGTCTGGACTATTACTCTCTGGACCCAAATTACCTAACTGGTCACTAGGTCCTCTTCCATGTTTGTCATGGGGAGTGCTAACCTTTCCCCCATTCAAACACACAGCACAGAAGATAATGGGGATATATTTATATGTGTCTCACAGCACTGAAAACTGCTACACCTGGGCTTATATCAACTGCTTATGGAGCACATGAAAAACGCTGAGTCGGCATCTTTGTGGCTCTTCAGAATTCTCCAAAAAGATGTGAAAATACATCACTATGGACTAGAGTGTCTGCGAAATAAATGGAAATAGTACATGGTGATTATGGGTCACAAAGTGTTTAGCCTGTGACCCACTCCTGTCAACAACTCAGTCAGATAACCGGGAGAACTTCCGATGACTTGCACATATGCACTGAATACTGCCACTGCATCACGGAAGGAAGGAACGTCGCCTACTTTCCTTCTTGCATTACCAAACTAAACTGTCTTTTGCGAACCAGGGCCGCTGACAGACACATGCACAGCTGTAGCCACACGCTGCCTGTTGAAGATACTGAGCACGCAGTCCGTGCAGTGTTATGTGCCAGCCCATCGCACAGAGTAGCTGTTTACGCACCTTAAGTGCTTCCAAACAGACTGTTTTGCCAGAAAGCAGTGCTGGTTTTTGGGGATGTAATTTCGGATATGTTGGATGCCAACGTGGTTTGGCATCGGTCACTTGTTTGCTTTGCAAATCGGTTATCTCCATCTGCAGATAGTCGGGCGCTTGTAGCTCTGCGGTGGAAGTATCAGCAAATAATGGTGCTGTCTGCCAGTGTCACTGGAAATTGAGTAAGAGCTGTTAGGAGCTGCTTGACAAGTCTGACAGCCTCAAGTTTAGTGGCACATAGATTTTTTTAGAAGGCATCTTCATGCATATCAATTATTTATTTATTTATTTTTATTTTGTCACGAGTCAAACATGAATGAGAATCTGCTTCTCCCAAAAATTTATCCTAGTTTTCAAAGCTGTTTTCTTCTCCGTTGGACCTTGATGTTTCCTTATTTGAAGTGTTCATTCGCTTCTCAAGATCTGATAAAGAAGGGGAGACGTGGCAGCTGATGTAGGTCATCGTACTCTTTTGATCCTCCACCTCTTGTCACTCAAACTTTGGATGAAATGAGCCAGTTTAATTTGCTAATGTTTCAGCACAGTGTCTCTAACCCTGCTTTCTGCAGTTGTTAATCGCCTAAAAATTTTTAGAGTTGAAACACCGCAGCATAAGTAATTTTGCTTGTTGTGTCGTCTGATGTTCAAACGTCAGCCACATAACTTGTGGATGCTGCACGTTTGTTTGCAATGTGCTTCCTGCCTCACTTTGTATGTCACTCCGTCAGCCGTGGCCGCTAAGTATGTAAATGTGAATGTATTCACCATCATCACAATTTGTGGTTTTAGCTGATCAGTGAAACTCCACAATATCGCTGTAAATGCAGAGGATCTCCTAGATCAAAAATATAAACATAAACAATATAATGAATAAAAATGGTAATTTTTGAATTTTCAGGGTTTCCTGTTCTGGATGTTACCAATGGCTGATGTCGCATGGATAGATGATGAGAGCCATGTTTGTTTGTAATCTTGCTGAATAATATGGGCCGCTTTAAATGTGTGTTGACCATTTGGTAGGGCCTACTGGTTTCCACGGAGAATACGCCTGGGAGTGCAGTTCCCGTTATTTACTCGCGGCGGAACATAATCTCGCTCCTGCCGTTGCCGTTTTTACACAGTCTGTTTAATATGTATTACCCATTTGTCTAATTAAGTAGGAATTATGGGGTGTTGTGCCATCGCGTGCACCCAAGCTCTTTGGCAATGGGACGGCTGCGGGGCCGTCATCCATTGAATTGTTGCCCGGCTCTGTTGGGAATTCCGCAGTAGTTTTTTAATGAATTGGTATGTGACCATCAGGCAGGTGGCATGATGAAGATGACGTGAAGGACGTTGGGATCGCTTGCCTCGTAGCTCTCTTGTATGTTATCAGTCACGCATGTAGGGTCATTCATGCATGTTATAGCTACAAGGGGCCCCTCAACACCTGGCAGTGGCAGAATTAGCGGCCCCTGGGCCTCCTACTCCCGGTAAAATGTAGTTAACAGTCTGTTTCTGAATGGAGGTGTATCATTTTCAGTTTGTGAATGATCTGTAGTTTGGGCACAGTCAATGATTAAGATCCTGACAACCTCTCTTAGGAACTGCGTGGACAGTATTGGTAGTACAGAGGCTACTAAATCACCTATAAGGTTTTGGTGATATGGGGCTACTAGATCACTTGGGAGGTATTAGTGATATGGGGCTACTGGATCCCCTGGAAGGTATTGGTGGTATAGAGGCTATTGGATCACCTGGAAGACATTGGTGGTATAGGGGTTACTGGATCACCTGGAAGGCATTGGTGGTACAGGGGTTACTGGATCACCTGGAAGGCATTGGTGGTATAGAGGCTATTGGATCACCTGGAAGGCATTGGTGGTATAGAGGCTTCTGGATCCCCTGGAAGGTATTGGTGGTATAGGGGCTAATGGATCCCCTGGAAGGCATTGGTGGTATAGAGGCTATTGGATCACCTTGAATGTATTGGTGATATAGGGGTTCCTGGATCACCTGGAAGGCATTGGTGGTATAGAGGCTATTGGATCACCTGGAAGGTATTGGTGGTATAGGGGCTACTGGATCCCCTGGAAGGTATTGGTGGTATAGAGGCTATTGGATCACCTGGAAGGTATTAGTGATATAGGGGTTACTGGATCACCTGGAAGGTATTAGTGATATAGGGGTTACTGGATCACCTGGAAGGTCTTGGTGATATAGGGGTTACTGGATCCCCTGGAAGGTCTTGGTGGTACAGGGGGTACTGGATCACCTGGAAGGTATTAGTGATATAGGGGTTCCTGGATCACCTGGAAGGTCTTGGTGGTACAGAGGCTACTGGATCACCTGGAAGGTGTTGGTGGTACAGGGGGTACTGGATCACCTGGAAGGTATTAGTGATATAGGGGTTCCTGGATCACCTGGAAGGTCTTGGTGGTACAGAGGCTACTGGATCACCTGGAAGGTGTTGGTGGTACAGAGGCTACTGGATCACCTGGAAGGTGTTGGTGGTACAGGGGGTACTGGATCACCTGGAAGGTATTAGTGATATAGGGGTTCCTGGGTCACCTGGAAGGTCTTGGTGGTACAGAGGCTATTGGATCACCTGGAAGGTGTTGGTGGTACAGGGCTACTGGATCCCCTGGAAGGCATTAGCAGCAGGAATGCTCGATGCCCCCTTGCTCTGAATTTGCTGGGCAAGCCCATCAGTTTATCTGCACTGCTTTTTATGACCAAACAGCCTTGCTGGCCCAGTCAGATCCTACAGGTGGATTAGAGATGCAGAACGTCGCTCTTCCGTCTGCTTTTTCCACGTCAGCCCCAGCTCAGGCCGCCGCTCTGCTATTTAAGAGCAGCAGAGGGAGTTAAATGTCATGGAGAGATTTTAGAAAGGTTTCCTTATGAGCGGCACCCCCACACCCAGCATCCTCAGACTGCACCCCCCCCCTTCCGTCTCTCTTGCTGTAAAATGCACTCTGCAGGCATCTGTTGGACTCGTTCTTTCCTGGGGTCGTTTTTTGTGTTTGCTTTTCTTTTTAAAAACCCTTATCTCAGATTGCCATGGTTCTGGGTCGTAGCTTTCCTCCCTGTCTGTTCTGATACCGTGGTATCATTGGGACCTTGAGCGGAGGGGATTGGCCACAATGTCTTGCCTCTGGTCCGGGTGGCAGGCACCCAGTGCCCGTGTTGTCCAGTGCGGTCATCCAGAGTTTCACGAGGCCTCAGTGCCACAGTGGACATGTGCTCCTGCAGATAAGAGCCGACCCAGGTCCCAGGAAACTGCCAGAGAGATGGCCAGTCAGAGCATGCTAATGTTACCCATTCACCCTCTCCCCATGACCTCTTGGCTTTGGGGAGACCCTGCTGGGGATGCGCACCTATGCACTGCTGGCGTGGAGGGCTGGGCCTTTGGGCCTGCACAGGCGTGGGACTGTGTCTGCTTGCAGGGGCATATTTCCCAGCCCCAGAAAGCGTGGTTCTGAGCAGCCGTGCCGGTTTGGCACCTCAGGACGGGTGGCGATGCGTCGGCTTGTGCGAAATGTACGAAACCGCGTTCCGTTTTCTGGATTCCAGGTCTCGTTAAAGGGTCCGAGGGCGGCTGGAAGCTCTCGCCAGAGGCTGCGTTAAGAGGCCGAGTCCCTCCGCTCCGTTAGGTGGACGGTGGACTTCTGGGGGGGCCTGCGTTTCCTTCAGATCGCTTTATTTTAAGGCTTCGGCGCCCGGATCTTATTTCACGCTACAGCCGCGGCCCTTTGTCCCAGCGTTTGTTTTATTTATTTCTTCGTTTCTTCGTCTCCCTCTGAGTGCCTCTGGTAATTAAAGCTAGACGCTGCAAAGGAAGGTTGATGCATGCAAATCCCAGTCCTAAGAAACCAACGCCCAGCCTGCCGTTTTGAGATGTTCATTAAAATCAAGAAGGCGATTCGCAAAAAGTGTAATACGCTTTTTAATCCGCTTCTCATTTTAAATAATGATAATAATAACAAATATGGAAAAGGTATTTAGTTGTCTTTCCCCCAAGTGGGGAGAGACCGGAATGTTGTTTGTTTCCAGTGCCACACTGCCATCTAGTGCTTGGGTCGGTCATTGACACCTTCGTTGCACAGTGGGCTGAGTTTGTTCATTTGAGGAAAAATTTAGTTTTCAGTCAATATGAAGTAAATAGACAAAGTATGGTGTTGTGCTTCTACCGCGTCTGCAAAACATGTAAATGTGAACCGATTCACCGTGACCTTTACTTCTGACCCCTTTCTGTCCCCTTCATACAGACTTCCGAGCTGAACAAGCATCTCAGCTCTCTGATGCTTGGGTTGACCGCCAAGGTTTTTCGAACCTACAACGCCTCCATCACCCTGCAGCAGCAGCTACGAGAGCTCTCAAACGGTCTGTGTCTCCGCTTCATCGCTAATAGCTGGTATCGCACATTCTGGCTTGTTGATACTCATACTCAGTTTATTTTTAACTCCTTTTCTGCATATTGTACTGTAGTATATTTTGCTAAGGTACGTGTGTTTGACCTCTTTGCCAAGGCTGTGCACAGACTGAAGGGTCAGGTGCTCGAACGAAGGGGGAGGGGTATGGCTTGCAAGGGGGGGCACGTGCCTGCTCTATGCTACCTGCTGCCATTTCTTTGTTGGGCGGGGGGTAAGAGGTCGGGGTTATAGGGCAGCAGGGTGCAGGAGGGCCAGCCCATGTGTGTGGCTGCGCCGATTTAATGCCTCCACAGGCGTGTGGGTTGTCGCCTCGTGCATGTAGTTGTCGCAGTCCTGCCCTGCATTGCAGCCAAGGTAATGATGCATGAAACTAGGAGTAAGGATGACATCATGGTGGCGGCATGCCCACTCACAGGTGGGACAGTCAGGCGTACCTTCCTCATTCATCGTTTCAGGACCATCTGCCCAGTGATGTCCACACGCTCTGTCTGCGTAGAGCACCTTCATGCAAGTGAATGTGAAGAATCCTCTGTAAACAAAAAAGATCACATTAACCCTTTTTTCTTCTTAATGGACATGAAGAGGCTGAAGGTTTTATTTTAAGATGAGATGGAACTTTATTGATTCCCCTGGGTGAAAATAGGACAGAAAGATACAGCAAAGAATAATGTACATAAAAAGGCAATAAATGCATAAATGAAAATCAGTAATAAACATAAAATAATAAAGATTAAATCGGGGAACTGTGCAAAACAATGTACCAATATGGTAAATGAAGTGCAAAATCAGGTTATGCACATAAAGCAATGAGATTCTTACTTGCTATGGAACATTAGTACCAAATAAATACAGCATACAAGTACAGCAGTCAATGGTAAATACTGATAAACAAATAAGACAATAGTATCACTGTGGAGAGAACACTTAGCTGGACTGCAAGCAATAATTAGGGGAAACAATTTTCTGTCTATAAAGACTAAATGATATGTTTGTACAAATGAAGGCCACGGCTGATTTGACCTAATAATGCCGATCTCCTTTCGCTAGTAATACTCTGACATTCAGGAAGTCCGGTTACCGAACCGGGTTCCTCGAATTCGAGCCAGCGCTGCTGCCGATTAATCGAATCTGTTATGCCGCACAGTGATGGTATATGTTGGAATCCAGGGTAGGAGCAGATGTCAAGTATGTACATCAAGAGGCAAGTTACCACATAAGGTGTTCTAGGTTAATGGCTGAGTCAACAGTTGGCAAATGGAGAAATCATGGATGTATGTACATGCTTATTACTTAACCAGACAGGTGACCCTTAAGGTCAGATTCTACACACAGTAAATTTTAATGATGCTCTCTTATAAGCAAGTAGCTCATTTGTATTGCCAGTTGGCTTCTTAAATGCTAATTACCTCTAGCATGTTATCATTCACCTGCTCATTTTCTTTTCAAAGGGTAAAAACACTGCATTTTTACAGACTATGAAAAGTTCCAATGACTGACCAGCAGAGGGCACTGCATTACATTCTTTGGTTGGAATACTGTGTTACTCAGCTGAAATATGGACCATAAATTGACACATTTGTTAGGTTTTAAATACATGCCATCTAATACATGGCAGTGGGCTAATGACATTTTTTAAATACTTAGAAAATATTATTCAGTTGTTGGCAATTTATGGTAGGTAATTTTGTTGGCATGCAAACTTATAAATATTTTTTGCTTACCCTGTGCATTAGCACACAATGCATTTTGCTGAATCCTGGCCGATGCAGCACCCAGATAAGCATTTTGTAGGAGCTTAGTTAGGGCTGGCTAATTGAGCTTCGGAGCAACTAAAGCCAGCTCTCGGTGCCCCTGGGACCGTGATTATATACCACCTTATCAGAAGCATACAATGCCCAGTATGAACCAGTAAGATCCATACAATTCTTAGTACACTAAGCCAGTAAGAGCTGCTGCCTTGAAAAGGGCATGCATTGAAATGTAAGCTTATAATGAGAAGTAAAGCTTCCTTTTTTTGGGTTGCATAACAACTGTCATGAGTGTGTTAATCTATAGGTCACAGTCAGGTTTGGCACAGCGAATGCCTGCGTGAGATTTATGTAGGTTTCCGCGGTCTAATTATGTGCCGTCGGATGTCGCTGTCCTCTTCACCGGCTGTTCAGCCTCCACTCGCTACACTTCCATCTCTGCCTGACACGTTGTCGTCATCAGCGTATCCGAGGCAAGCGTTGTGTCCCCCACGGCAACGACTGGTCCTTCCCTTTTGTGGCACCACTAGAGAGACATATAATGTGAAGGCTTACAGCTTCTGACTGTGATGAAGCTTCAAGTTGCTGCTTTCAAAAATTTTCAGTCAGTTTTTCATAGTTTCACCTGAAGAAATGAAACATAATCTGTTGGTTTTTTTCTATATTCCTCTGGCCGCCTTATGCTGATTCTTGATGAGTTTTGCTCCTGAGGCAGTTACACTGTCAATTCTGACTGTCAGTTATTCTGTCTGTCTCTCTCTCTGCCTCGCTCACTACCACGCCCCCCCCCCGCCCCCCCAACAAATATCCCAGCGTCGGACAATCAAGCCCAGAAACTGCTCTGCTACAACAGGGCGAATCGAGCGGTTGCAGTTCTCTGCAACCACCAGCGGGCGCCGCCAAAGACTTTCGAGCAGTCCATGGCCAATCTGCAGGCCAAGGTGAGATTGATCAGAGATGGAAAGTAGAGAAAAAGGGCCAGATGGCGAGGTGGGTATTGTGGAATGATCCAGAAAGAAGCTTAAAGAAAAAAAAAAAAGCCAGAAGCCGTGAATGAGGGTGTCATGCAGACGGCTGCCTAAAATAAATCCTGAAAGTGACGTGGTGCTTGTAAATCTGCCTGTTTTTTGGTATGTCCTTGAGGTCCTGTGTCACTTACGCATTATTTGTCTTTCACAGATTGACAGCAGAAAGGAGCAGCTGGCACAGGCCAAGGGTGAGCTGAAGCAGGCAAAGAAGGAAGCCAAGGAGAACTCAGATAAGAAGCTGCTGGCGTGAGTGTCACTTGGGGGGGGGGGGGGCAGTGGCTGGGGGGGTGGGGTATTGCACCAGAGAAGCCGTGAAAGATCATGAACTACTGTAGCAGCAGTTTTTTTTTTTTAAAAGCTGTGGTACCCGTTTGAGCTAGAGGGCGCTGCACCCTTTTTAAAGTACGATATGGTCCGTGTGTGTATGAGTGTGATGGAGAAGAAGAAGAGGACAGTTCAGCGATGTGAGGAGCAGTTGTTGAGGATGGAGGTGCAGGCCACCGACAGGGAGGAGAATAAGCAGGTAGCCCTGAGCACCTCCAAGCTTAACTACCTGGACCCACGCATCAGCGTTGCCTGGTGAGTTACAAGTCTGCAGACAGCGCATTAAAACTGGCATGCACGGCATGCACGGATGCAGGCCTCATGCTCCCGTTTTTAGGGCTTTCTGTTTTACTCCTCCCTTACCCATCTCTTCTCTCAGGTGCAAGAACATGGACGTGCCCTTGGAGAAAATCTATAACAAAACTCAGAGAGACAAGTTTGCCTGGGCTGTGGACATGACTGAAGCCGACTTTGAGTTCTGAAGGCCTTTTTGTGTGTCCAGTGATCACATTTTCCATGCACGATACACTGTTTCCAGTTTTATTGCATTTTTATTTATTTTTAAACATTTTCATCAATATTTTATAGTATGAAAATATTCCTTTAAATTCCTAATAAAGTCTGTTATTGAAGTCATGAATATTGTATCGATAGGTTGTCAGAACTATAGTGATCTGAAAGCTTATTTGAGTCTGTCAGAGACTCTGTACTCTAAAATATTCACTACCCTGCAGATCTGCCCATATTATTTTTAAAAGATTTACACTGCAATGCAGGATATTGCATTTTACTTGATTTGTCAGATCTTCCCTTAGACCATCAATGGTTCATAAAAGTGTCATATTTTTTATTTTTATTAATTTTCCCAGTACAGATCATTTGCTACTTTTGTAGAATAATGGCAGGCTAAACGATTGCCAAATGACAGTCTCCAGTTTCAAAAGTACCAAAGATTTAAAGATGCACTGATGGTTTCAGCCAATACAGCAACAATCAGCCATCGGCTGATGATTACAAAGCCGATATTTAATGCCGATAATCCCCTTAAAAAATGGTAAACTATATTGCTTTGCACACCGGCATACTAAACATTTAGAAAAATGTCTTCTGTGTGGAATTATTTTAACATCATTAGAAATGCACTTTGCAAACATTGTTCAACTAGAATTTCACAAGGAGGATCTACGAATAAACATTTGAACACGACAAATTTGATTGCACACCTTAGGCGAGACAGTGAAGAGCATGAAGAGTTTCTGAAAAACAAATCCGTTCCAATAAAGGATACAGCACTGCAGAAAAATGCCAGGCTGTCAGTAACACAGGAGTCTGATACCAAAAGAAAATTCAATGCAGACAGTGGGAAATCAAAAGAAATTACTCAGAAAATTAGTGTTGATCACACTTGATGATCAGCCCTTCTCTGTTATCATTGTCATAAATATACAATGTATACAGTTAAAAATATAGCATTGGTGTTCTCTTACCAAACATAAATACCATATTTTTGGAATGTAACTAATTTATTTGGGTGGTGTCCCTTTAATTTAAGCAGAGCCTCCTGAACAATTGGCATCAGTGTCAGTTTCCAAAACAATGAGCTATTGGACTTCAGCTTGAAATTTCCCTATCAGCGCATCTCTCCTTAGATGTGCTCAGAATCACCCCGATTGTGTCGTCACTACAGGGATTTCAGCCTTTACTCACTGCTAGCATTTAACCTTATTTTACCTCTGCATTGAGTTTATGGAATGAGGAGGGAATGTAAACAAGACTTATAATCTGTTTCTGCGTGTTTTTTTTTAGAGATTAGTATAGCACATACAATATTTAGGAAAGGAGGTAGGCTTGTGGTATGTATGAATCTGCCTGGGCTGGGTTCATATTCATGTAAGCTGGTTCTGATGGTGTATACTCTTAATACTCTTACTCAAGGTATCAGTTTTGTATTTGGCAAACACAACATTTAAAGTTAAGATTGTGGCATCTTTCTATGTCTGGAACAGTAATTCTTCATTAACTTGAGCAGATGAAACTTTCAGCCTGATGTTAAAACATCCTACTTGTGTTGGTTATGTGACTCTTCACCCCCAGAGATGGTCAGAAAGGGGATCCTTTTTGTCCTCATTAAACTTTTTTCTATTATTAATACTTCAGTAAAGGTGACCATGTTCTGCAGATACACCTCCCATTTTCATGTTCCTGAAACCTCAGACCATTCAAATGTCCAGGGCTCAGAGGTGGTAGACAATAGTTTTAACCACTGCGCCACCATGCTGGCCCAAGCGTAATATAATTTTAAAATTTTAATGTGTATAGTCCAGGCCATAGTCTCCAGTCGCACAGGCTACTTTGTGATAATGCCCTCAGCCATAGCAGATGGACCAGGCTGCCAGCCAATGTAAGGAAAGCCCCCCGCCCCCCAATCGTCTAAGTATTCAATTGTACTATCTCGGTTTAGCTATTTTTAACCTAATTTTTCAGTCAGAAAATTTGCGAGTGCTGCACTTCATTTAGACATGGCAGTGACAGATCAGTACTAACCCACAGTTTGCACTCCGCGGGGCTTGTGCATCGAGTTTGCCACCTGCGACTTGCAGTAACTCAAGCTGCCTTAGATAATTATCTAAAGGCTTAAAGCTTAACAACTGTGTTGTAGTTATGCACGTATCCTCTACTTTTGTTAAGGCTGAACCAATGAATGAAAGGTTGTTCTGGTGGCAAATTCGTTCTAATTTAACAACTCCTAAATTCCACTTACACTTTACATCGTGCACCACATGCCTACTGGACATAAGCAGGAGGAAGTCACGGGCGATGAGGACTGCGTTTCTCTACGGCGCAGTTGTCGCGCAAGGCTGAAATTCAGCTCTTTTCACGAGAGACTTCAAGGTATCGCGATATTGTTCGTAATGAGTTTGGAAGCGAATAATTTGCAATTTGTAGTCTTTTTGAAGACTATTTTTTCGGATTTATATTAATTTGTCTGCATATGCATCCTGTTTATTCTTTCACCTTTTCCATATTCCATATAAAATTACTTGCGTTGAAATGTAATCACATTTCGTTAAGCTTAAAAAACAAGAGTTAACCTAATTTCCGTGCAAATGTTTTAATACTTTTATAAATAAACATTTCAAAATAAACTAACAATTTTATTTTAGTTGCGTACGGCTGCCGTGCTCCTCCGTGTTTGTGTGTGTGTGTGTGTGTGTATATATATATATATATATATATGTATGTATATATATATATATATATATGTATGTATATATATAAAATTTTAGGTTTGCATTACTGCAGCTTAGAAAAAGTGGTAATAGTGTATTTATAATTAACCGGTAGTTGTGATATATTACGCCCAAATCACTATCAACGTGATATTGTGTTTATAGGCTTTAGCTGACCCATGAGTCTGTTACAGTCCTTGAATGCTGCGTTTAGCAAACTGCAAATTGTACATTGCAAACTGCCTGCCACTTTGACGCAGCAGTTGTCAGATGAGTCCGCGCTCCAGGGCATAGGAGTCACTTCTTAAAAACTTCCTATTATCTGTTACACATGAAGGCAATGACGGTGCATGGAAATAATATTATGTTCAATGTGCGGTAAAAGTACGACCGAAACAGTGACAACCCAGGAGAACGTTTTAAGTAAAGGTAAGTAAAACGCCGTTAAAATTAGAAAGTTAACGTTAATAGTGCTGGTTTAGTTCCTAAACTCAAAATGCCTTTGTGAGTTGAGTACTATCAGACTGGCTTTAGTACTTAAGTTAAACTTAAAAACGATTGTTTAGTTTCTTTTCTAAAAAGTTTTATACAAAAGTACAAGCTGTTGAATTATCTTAATTCGCATACAAAGACTGTTCAAACTGTTATTTTGTAAAGATTGTTTAGCACTGTTGTATTGGACTGTCGATAATGTCAACTAACAAAAATTGCCAAGCTTACATCTAAATGAAAAGGTGTTGTATGAAACCAATAAAAGATTACATCAGTCTTGGGTCTTGGATCGTTTAAGATCAAAATGGTATTTTTCAGGCGCTGTGTTTCTGGCAGGTGGTCATTTAATGAAGTATCAGTCACTTCAGTGTGAAAAGTTATTCTTAGCTTAGATGAAAGCCGGACCTTTAATATGAGGGAATATAATTTTCTTATTGGCGAACTTTTTATAAGCAATTACTTTTTTAATCGTG
Source organism: Paramormyrops kingsleyae (assembly GCF_048594095.1). NCBI lineage: Eukaryota > Metazoa > Chordata > Actinopteri > Osteoglossiformes > Mormyridae > Paramormyrops > Paramormyrops kingsleyae. The sequence goes on along the minus strand of NC_132809.1, from coordinate 29,745,226 downwards.
ATTTCTCTTGCGAGTAATCTGCCTGGGCAAACCGCGTATTCAGGCGCGGTATTCCCAGTTTAGAGACTGGTGCAAAGAATGCAGTGTGTGTGCATCATGTCTTTTATTGTTTATTAGACGTGAAAATAAATTACCACGCAGGCAAAACTAGCGAATCATAGTTTCTGGTTATTTGAATGGTCCGCTACTCAATAAACCTAAGTAAATATAATTCTTCTTCGGGTTTGAAAGCTGTCATTCGGAGCAAATCATGAGTATCTTACGATATGCCCATAGTTAAATGGAAGCCATTTTATGGATGTGACAGATCTAGACAGTTATCATCACGTGGAAAGTTGAACATTTTTAATCCATGTATTGTATTTGTTGCACTGTGAATTTAAATGTTCGTAGACTGCTGAGGTCATGCGCACTGTGTTTACTTGAGGAATTCCTGCCTTTGGAATACACTGCATGTCAGATCTTGAAAGTAAAAATGCTGCTGCATAAACTGAGTTGCACGAATGGGCTACATTCATTATCTTAAACTATTAAGAATTTTGACCGGAAACGCAGAGCAGTCTTGCTTATGCATTATATTTGTAGGTGTCTAAACAAGGAAACAATGTTTCAGTTGCAATGCTGAAAGGTTCAAGTAATCTTGCAACAACCTCAGAAAGGCCTAATTTCCTCCTGATTAACTTTATTCATGTCATTCTCTTGAACATCTACGCTGATCAGCCATAACATTAAAGCCACACGATTAATAATGTGTAGGTCTCCTCATACCACCAGAACAGCTCTGACATGTCAAGGCATGAACTCCACAAGACCTCTGAAGATGTCCTATGGTCTCTGGCATCAAAACATTAGCAACAGATTCTTTAAGTCTTGTAAGTTGTGAGGTTGGGCCTCCATGGATCGGACGTGTTTGTCCAGCACATCCCATAGATCCTTGATCAGATTGAGATGTAGGGAATTTTGAGGCCAAGTCAACACCTTAAAATCTTTTTCATGTTCCTCAATCCATTCCTGAAAAACTGCTGTGGGGGGAATACCGTTGTCACGAAGGGGTAAACTTTGTCAGCAACAATGTTTAGGTAGGTGGTACATGTCAAAGTAACATCTGCATGAATGTCAGGACCCAAGGTTTCCCAGCAGAACATTGCCCAGAGCATCACACTGCCTCCGCCATCTTGCCTTCTTGACATAGAGCATCCCGGTACCATCTCTTCCCGAGGTAACTGATGCACATGCACCTGGCTGTCCACGTGATATAACATTCAATGCGACCAATCTGACCAGACCACCTTCTTCCATTGCTCCATGGTCCAGTTCTGAGGCTCACATACCCATTGTAGGTGATTTGGTGGTGGACAGGGGTCAGCAGGGGCCCTCTGGCCAGTCTGTCTGTGGTTATACAGTCCCATATGCAACAAACTGCAATGCACTGTGTTTTCTGATATCTGAGCCTTGGGTGTCACCGGTTACCGGTTCACTGGTTGGCCTTCTTTGGATCACCTTTGCTAGGTATTGACCACTGCATACTGGGAACACCCTACAGGAGCTGCCATTTTGTAAATGCTCTGACCCAGTCATCTAGCCATCACAATTTGGCCCTTGCACACATCCTTACACTTGCCCATTTTTCCTGTTTCCAACATGGAATTCAAGAACTGACTTTTCACCTGCCTGATATATAATGGCACCCTTGACAAGTACCATTATAACAAGATAACAATATAAATTTCACCTGCCAGTGGTTTTAATGTTATGGCTGATCAGTGTAGATATAGGCCTACTATATAATACATGCATTTGAGTAACAATGGCTACTTAACATCATAAATTCACATTTTGGGGGAAATTTTTTAAGCAGAAAGTTTATTGATGTGAATGGCATGACAGAGTGAAATCTGTGATCCACATCAAGGAGGAATTCCTTTCAGTCAAAGTTCTGTCCTTTTAAAAAATTAGATTCATTAAAAGGCTCTTCTAAGCAATAAGCGGCCTGAAATTTTTAAATGTTCGTTTGAAGAACATGACCGTAGTAAAAAGAAAATGAGTGTTCTGTCATTTTGACAGATTCCTGATTGGAGAAAAATTATAACCACACTGCAACAATGGCATGAATCACATTTCCTGAGAGGCAACCATGTGTGCATGCTTGTATTGATAACCGATAATGGGATTGCTTGTATTGATAATTGATAATGAGCTTGCTTCTGTTGATAATTGATAATGAAATGGGTTGCATTGATATAGCTGCTTTTATGTGTATTGTGTTGCTTTAGCTCCCTAAAACGTTGACCCAATCAAATTTACAGTGGTGCAGTGAACAGACAAAGGTGCAGAGGGAGTGATGGTTTACAGCACAGTGAGGGATGAGCAGAACTGCAGGTATGAGGCTTGTCACAAAGGTGCTATGAGCAGAGTTGTAGGTATGGTGAACAATAACCTGGATCAGGTATTAAAAAAAACATCAGCTACTGTCTTGCTCAATAATTACTTCACCCCCTCGGCTGTGACACAACAGTTGTGACTGGTGCTTTCAGAATGAGGAAGACACACATTGACTTCTCTGTCGGTTTCACGGATCCTCTTCTCTGTTCTATTTTTTCCTCGTCACATGAAAATTAGTCCCTAATGAAAAAGTGTAACTGGGAAACACCAGTTTCTCTTCTTACAGGGATTCTCCTAGAAGCAAAAAGCAATAAAAATAAATATAAAATGGAAGCTTTTACCTTTTTGATTGAATACTTTACTTATAAAATATCAATGTAGTTATAGAAATATGTGCAGTTCTTAGCTGGCTTCTTCTGTTTATGCCGCAGCCTTCCGGAATACGTGACGTGCCATTAGATGCTTGTTGCTCATTAGAGTGTTTGCTTCTCGGTGACCTTGTGACGTGTTAATCAGCTTTTATCTGAAGATAACAGGGAGCGTCGGTATCATGAAATCTAGAAACGAACTAATAAGAAGTTGTGGTTATGAGATCCCACTGAGCTCTTGCAGTTAATTAGCGTGATCTGCAGGAAACCATCAAAGATTAGCTGGCAAGCCTCATTTCCTTGTTGGTCTATCGTTCATAATTTCTTTAGTAGCCAACATGCTAGTAGCTTATATTTTTCATGCTGTTTACCAAGCTCACTTGCTCTTCTGCTGTGTCCAGGGCTCCTGGGATGATGGCCTCTCGTTGCTGAAGATGGACATGGATGTGGAAATGAAAGAGGACCTAGGGAGGTCGTGGTCCCTCCTGTCCTGGGTGGCGTCCTGCGTGATGGTGTTTGGCGGCATGGTACCATACATCCCACAGTATCTGGAGATTCAGAGGACCAGCAATACGGAAGGCTTCTCCACACGTGTCTGTTTGGTGCTGCTCATTGCCAACATCCTCCGCATCTTCTTCTGGTGAGCAAGATCGGGGCTGCAGGGAGGCCTGTCACAGTAATTACACTTCTGTTGGGCGTTATGCTGTCTCAGGAGTAACTGCGGTAAACAATATTATTGTCATTTTAAGATCATTTTATGCCGCTCGTGTAATGATAATATAGTAGCACAATAATGCAAGTGCACCACATATTCAAATGTTTGAATAGGAAAAATGTAAATATCCTAAATAAATAAAACATAAATAAAAAACATAGATAAATGGACTCTCAGGCTCTGTTAACATTATATATTTCACATTGTATATTTTCCCAACCCCCATGATCAGAATGTTAACAAAAATGGATAGTAGCTTTGAAGAATGGTTGATTGAGAAAATCCAGAAATACTGGCATTTATATGATTCGTCGCTACAGGATTATAACGATTCCCAGATGGCTACAAACTAAATAAAATACGTTTGTACTGCAGCCCCATATACCCATGTATGTTCTTGCGTTAGTGTTATTATGTCTTTGATTTTTTTATTTTATTTTGGTTTTTATATTATTTTTTATTATCTTTTGAAATCTAGTTTACTTTCAGGCATGGTTTAAAGATTTTAATTTAGTTGTTACATACTCTACTTTAGATTTTAATAGTTTTTTTTCTAGGGACAGATGTAAAGTTATAAGGCTTTGCTGGCAAAGTGGCGATGTATGTTGGGTATTTCTGTGGTTCAAGTTCAATGCACTTGAGGCCCAAAGATAAATCATTACTTCAGCTAAATAGTATTTATAAACATTTGCTTTTATTAAACCGCAGTAGGTTGTGGAACCAATATTTATAGTTGTCGGTTAGTTATAGCTTTTAAGTTCTGTTCATGGGAATGTTGTCATTGACAATTATAACCCTGACATGTGTGATATAATGCATGGTTAGTTTTAGTAAAATTCTTATTTTTATAACATCCATACCACACCGATAATGTAATTATCATGACAGGCCTAGAGAGAAGAGAGTAAAGGCTGATTTACACTTCTGCATCAAGCCTGCGTCGTGACTTACGCGTGTGGCCTACGCCGTTGTGAGCATTTATAACTTGTGCGCTGGTGCGTCTTCACTCAGCAATTACACCACCAAAGCTCTAGATAATACATAGTTTTTGATGTTGTGTTTATTGTCTTCCCACCCTGCGACATATTCAATTGCTGAATCATGCAATTAAAACAGAAAACATTTGACAAAGTGTCCATTTATCTAGTCCTGGCTATATTCGTGCTGCTCCAAACTCCCTGTAGACAAATTTGGAAAAATGCCAAAAGTCTTAGATTTTCTTTGGCTACTTATGGTTAATGTTAGGACTGGATAGGGGTTCAGGTCTTCATGTTGGGATTAGGGTTTTCCCTACAGAAATGAATGGAAAGTCCCCACAAAGGTATAATGACAAAACCGTGTGTGTGTATGTGTGTGTATGTGTATGTGTGTGTGTATGTATGTGTGAGCGGGTTTACCTATCCTTATGGGGACATAATGTCCCCATAACGTGATAAATATCCGTTTTTTTCCCTTATGGGGACCGGTTTCCTGGTCACCATAATGGAAAGCTCTATTTTATAAAAATCAGTGACTGCTATGAAAAAACTAAAAATGCAAAAACTCTTGTATTTTGTTTGGTTACTTATGGTTAGGGCAGGGTAGGGGTTAAGGTTGTCATAGTTAGCGTTAGCATTTTTCCCATTGAAATGAATGAGCGGTCCCCATAAGGATATGTTTACCCTACATGTGTGTGTGTGTGTGTGTGTGTGTGTGTGTGTGTGTGTGTGTGTGTGTGCGTGCGCGTGCGTTACTGGAATGAGCCTCAAGTGTGGTACTATGAACTGCCATAGCCATGTCAGTAGAACTTAGTAATTTCAGTCTGAATGAAGATACGGTGTTTGGTGTTTATCAACAAACAAGGTGATGGAAAATTGCTGTGTTAGCTAATGGCTGCCGAGATAAAAGCAGGAAAGAGATCATTGTGAAAGGGACACGGTAAGACAGCGATCTCCTTTCATGAAATGTACCAGAATCAAGTTCCCCAGAGCTCTGTAGAGCTAGATGTAGGACCAACACATTTAGTAATTCCATTTTGAATGTTCTGAAGTTACAGTGAAATGAGTGCCAGGGGCCCCAGGAATAGAGCTGCACCTTATCAAGGTGTCTGTTTGGTTTATGAGTATGTGGGAGAGTCTCCATTGTTTTGTCAGGGGAGAGAGGAGCTTGAGGTTAAAGCATAGGGTTGGACATTTATCTAGCACCCCAGGGGCATTTTTTCAGGAATTAAGGGTTTTGTTTAAGAGCCCAACAGTGATGTAACCATTCTTGCCGCGAATGGGACTTGAACTAACAACCTTCTGCTGACCCACGGACCACCCCCAGTGGGCCCTGCTAGAGGCCGTGTCTTCGCACAGTGACATGGTGGATAGACGGTTGAAAAGCAGACTAAATTCATCCCCTTCTTCAGAGTGGAATAAGGGGAATTTAGACAAATCCCAAGTAAATCTCCAAGAAAACTCCACAGTTTGAGGCTATGTTGAAAGTGAAGATGTTACGTTGTCAATCTGTGTTTGGAAAATCTCCTGAAGCTGGGCTTTTAATTAGATGTTAGGAAGGAGGAGGTTATTAAACTTTCTATTATGGCAGACATAACATGACTACATTTTTGCAGCCGTTGTTTTTATATTACAATATCGTTGCATCACATCTGTCAGTCAGTTGGCTTGGTTACACGTCTTCATTGGAATTCAGGAAAACGCCTTAACAGCACATTACCTTCAATACAAATTTTTGCATTACTCTCAATTTGCAATTTTTATTATTGCTGCACTTCCTTGGGGGAGAATTTTTCTCTCTGCATGATTAGCTTAAGACTAAGTTCAGTTTAATGTGAACTAACTCGCTGCGTGAGCCTGACGGCGTAACTCCGGTTCACGGTGATTGTATCACGTGGGCGTGCGTCCTTGAGCACTCGTGACCGCGTGCTGCCCGTGTGCCCACAGGATCGGAAAGCAGTTTGAGCTGACGCTGCTGATGCAGAGCGTGGTGATGATCGCCACCATGCTGGCCATGCTGCAGCTCTGCTGCAACGTCCAGGGAACCAACCGGGTCGCCACCAAGCAGCACCACTTCACAGGTAACGCAGCAGAATCCATAAGGTGCCCCATCCTCCAGAACCGCTCCTCCAGGACAGCATTAGCTAAGTCACACACCTGATGACCCCAGCTAACAAGGTTAATGTAACGTTATTTCTGCATTTTACATCTTAACAAAGGTTCTGTCAATGTCAGCAGAATAACAGTATTACCTGAGCTGAATGCAATTAATGTTGAAGAATATTGTTTTATAGTAAAATATTATTTTATAAAAGTGTTACATGCACATACTGTACCGCGATTGCGCCACCCAGCCTTGGACCTGCGACCCTAAAGGCGTAAAGCGACAGGGATACTCGCCGCTCTACCACACCCTTCCTCTGTTTTCATATTATTAGGCACTTTCATACCGCAGGAACTTTATTCCGGAACCGGGAACTTTTGTCTTGTTCACACCGCCGGAACCCAGTTCCTCGGAGGCAGTTCTGGATCCCTTTTTTAGTCCCTACTCCATACTAGAGCTGTGTCCAAAATCAGGTAGTTTTCGTTCAAACACAAACTACTGGGGGGTGGGCTTACAGCGATAACTTGCTGATTGGTTGACCACAAGCACTGGAGTAAAAATTGAGCAGATGGAATTATTTTTGTACCTTTATTACATTTGATGCATCAGTTAATACATGTTTGCTTGCATCTCCATATTTCTGCATCAGAAAATTTGATTAATAACCAATATACTTGTGTCTAATATTGTCGGCACCAGCGGTGAAACTTGCCAGCGATTATTAGCGAGATAACATGACATTGTTTTTTTTTTCTGTGGAAAACAAAAGATCGACATGCTGGCCAGATTTAATAAGAATTATAAACATGTCATGGGTCATATAAATGAAAAATAAATAAAAGGCTGTGTTTGCTGTTGTGCCATTTGAAAGTGACTCGGAGCTACAAAAGTCCCCACTGGAGATATAAACTGGGACCGGGTTCTGGAACTTCCTAGAATGAAAAATTCTTAGTGGGGATGTTCTAAATTTCGTTGATCATTTTTCTTATCTGCAATCAGAACTGCAAATGTCACGGGTCCTAAAAAAAAGAAGGTATTGCTTGTAAATAGTTGATTTTTGGGAATTAATCAACCCTTCCTTAAAACCCTCAGTATTCCATGACCTGCCATAAAACTGGACTGGGGGGTTGGTATTCCTTGGCATGGGACACCCTGGACTGGATGCCATTCCATCACAGGGCACATACACACACACACAGTCAGACACTCTGGGTAGGTTAGAGATGCCGGTTCTCCTACCTGCGTGTTTTTAGAGTACAAGAGGAGACTACACCGTCTCATTTTATAGTTGGTTCTGTAGAAGTTGATGTAAACGTTCACATACATGCCATTTGTAGGGGAAGGTTAGGTGTTCCTCTACAGCTTCATGCCTTATGGGTGTATAACTTTTAATGTAGACACCAGTTTATAGAAAAAGGTATCTTCAGTCCTCAAAATGCCATGAATGAAGACAGAGTAAAAAAAACTGCCAGAAGTATCCAGGTGTGCATTTGGCCTCTGAATTTAGCCCATTTTTTGTTGATTTACAGACCAGGAAAAAAACTGTAGAGAAAGGAAATATGTTTCCTGGCACAATAGCAATGCGTAAAATGGGCTTTACATGCCGGTGAAAGCTTTTCGGTAAGTCCACTGCAGCTTTTGCGGTTGCACTAAAAGGGTGAGCAGCCAGACAGGAAATGCGCAGAGTGCTTTGGGGTCGGCCACGTAGCCATTAACAAAATGCGCTTGATCCTTGGCATGTCAACAACCGATCATCCTGTGAGTCTGCAGCAGTTAAGGAGGGATACTTGTCCTATTGTACCTGGAATTCTGGAATAAGTTTGTTGTTTTGTCCTTTGGATGGTTGTTTTTGTTAATATTGTTGATGTTTAAATTTGGTTTGTCGATAGTTATGTATTTTGAATTGTTATATATAGTCTATTACTTGTATATGAGGCGGGAAATCGCCTTTAACATTTCATTGATTTTATTACTCATGATGCTACAGGGTCTTGCAGGCATATGCATATTCTGCTGGTAATTTGTCAGTTCAGTGAGTGTGTGTACATTTCTGTGCATATTATATATTTATGAGGACATTCTGATCACATTTGTTATCTTTCAGCTGATTGATTATTTCTAATATTCGCTTATTTTCTCTGATGTTTACGCTTGAGGCATTTAAACTCATTTTTTTATGCTATCAGAAGGATAATTCTGCAGACACACATGAGAAAATCTTTACGGTTATTGAATTATTGAGACACACTTTAAAGAAAATTGTAAGGGGTTACAGATTTTTTCTCATCCATAGTATTTTATGCCGATTTTCAAAGCTTACATGTTTGTTCGTAAATTAAAGTATTACTCATTGTGTATTTTTTGGATGTGCCAAAAAGGCAGAGGAATCGGCTACATACTATTCAGACGATAAGTGATGCATTTGCAAGTGAACCCAGTGCTATAATTGGCTTCTAATCTTTTAATGATTTTAACACCTCTATATTATGCATCAGTCGATGCATCTGCTGTGAGATCTGATCGGTAAAGATAGGTGAAAGTTCTCGATCGCTGTCTGCAGTCTTTGTTTCTTCAATACAATGTCTCTTCCACGAGCTGTGAAATTTTACCCTCGTCCCAAAGAACATTTAACAGCTTTCCTTTCCTGGCACAAAATAACTTGCCTAAATTAATTGAAGCGGTCAAAAACAAAAGGGCATTTGTTGTATATACACCGCTGTTGAACTTAGGGGAAGAGATTAAGTTAGACCTGTGTTTGGCTTGTGTTAGAAGCTCAGAATGACGTTACTGCTCTGCTGCTCATACAAGCGTGTCCAGCCTGTAGCCGACGTTTAAGAGAAAAATGTTGACATTTTCAAATGACCTTCAGATTCAACTTACTAATACTTGTTACAATTACAAAAGCGATACAAGAACTACACGTAAATGCCACTGTGTTGTACATAATGATTGTTTCTATTATAGGTAATATAGTTTCCGTGCTTACGCAAAAAGCTGTAACTTAGCCAGGTATTTGCCTGGATTTTTAATCTCGGCCATGGTAAGGCAGACTGGTCTTCAGATAGTGTAGGAGGATCAAAGACAAGGTGATTGTCACTCGTATGCTGTCGTCCTGGGTGTGACCAGTAGTCAGTAGTTCCCTACAGCTGTCAAGCCAACTCCCAGAACGGTAGGAAATCTCCTCCGATCAGTTCCATGTCCGTGGGATCAGGTTACAACTGGAATGCGAGGAGTTGGTTACACTGAGAATAGTGCTGACCATATTGCCCTCCCACCCATCTTCACCCCCCGTGTCCTAATCGCAGGGGTATAGGGGTAAACGTCACACATGGGACACGTGGTTTTCAGTATGAAGAATACGCTTTAGTACTATTGCTTTGTATTTAGACTTGAAAGCTGTGAAAGCATCCACAATGAACTCGTTGAGTCCATTTTTGTGCAAAGATCTCTGTGTGCAGCACCCGCTTTTGAATTTGTAATTTTTGTTTTCCTTTTTGTTTGCTGTCCCTTCTCATCCTCTTAAGAGCTGCCGTTCTGCTACTTGAGGCAAAGACACGAACAACTGCGCTTTGGCTTACGTTACAGCGTTCCCCGCGGGCCGCTCGTTATGAGCTGGCCTGCATGTCATGTATGAACTGCACAGAGGCGAACGGCCAAGAAAATGTCTGAGCTGAGCATGCGTCAGGAGTGTGGGACACCCGAGGACGAGGCAGGCAGGACCTCAGGTCATGTGACCTGCCTGGTATGTCATACAGCTAGTGCTGAAGAGCAAGCGGAAACATGAAAAATGAACCCGATTAATAGGGGGTGTGTGTTTTTCTGATGACGTGGATTCACGTTCTACTGGTTTTTAGTGGTGTTAAAGGAGAGGTTCTTCCAAGTGTGCTGTAATACAACAGGCAGTTAAGCTTACCAGATTGTGCCAAGTACCATTAATAAAACAATCATTAAGTTTTACTCACACAGTCAAAAAACATTTTGCCCATTTTTTCTGTCTTCTTTTTAAGTCAAATAATACTAAAATAAAATTCAATTAATAGTCTCATTAGGTTTTAGTGTCTCCATGAAACAGGCTGCAGTGGTAACTTTGGGGTGTGAATTTTATATAAAGAATACGGTAATCCGACACCCAACACAGCATTTGGGCTTGGTCAGTAGATTGGCGGTGAATGACAGTGTCAGCAGGGGGATTACAAACAGGGACATTGCTGTAGACACCATTTCTAGTGTGCAAGGGAATAATGGCCAGAAGCCCACAGTCAGGACTTTTCTCATTATATGACCAGGAGCTAAGGGCATGTGGCCAGAAACAGTACGAAATGTGTAAGTAAAATATCCAGCCGCTGCCATTGACGAACCATGTTACAGTACCTGATATAAAAAAAATATAATTAACTCATACATCTGCTGTGTTTATGTGGAACTACAGGGATCAAGGTATTGAGTTACTTTTTCAGAACATTTCACAAACCAAATCAATTTGATCAACAAGATACACTATTTGCACTATTTTGGGACACAACACCTCATAATCATTGATTTCAGGTGTTTCATTCCGACCCATTGCCACAGGTGTATAAAATCAAGCACCTTGCCATGCAGTCAGGTTTACAAACATTTGTGAAAGAATGAGTCATTCTGATGAGCTCAGTGAATTCAAGCGTGGTGCTGTCACAGGAAGCCACCTTTACAATAAGTCAGTTTGTGAAATTTCTTCCCTGTTAGATATTCCACAGTCCTATAAGTGGTATTATTGGGTGAGTATGGTGTGGAAGAACTTGACACAGAGTCCTGACCTCAACCCCATGCAACACCTTTGGGATGAACTAGAATGGAGATTGTGAGCCAGGCCTTCATGTCCGGCATCAGTGCCTGACCTCACAGATGTTCTACTGAATAAATGGGCAAAAATTCCCACAGACACTCCAATGTCTTGTGGGAAACCTTCCCAGAAGAGTGGCAGCTGTTATAGCTGCAAAGGGGACACCGGCTCCATATCGATGCCTATGGATTTATAATGGGATGTCATTAAACTTCCTGTGGGTGCAATGGCCAGGTGTCCCAATACTTCTGTCCATATAGTGTATGTAATGGTGCCGTCTGGCAAAAGTACAGTTTGATTCAGTTATTTCATATCATTATTTAGGTAGTATAGTGCTAATGAATGCTGGATAAGGTATCTCCCAATAACATGTAAGCATTTAAGGATGTTGTAGGTTTAATCTAAATTGTGAACTGGGACTAATATATTGCACAGCACAGCACAGCCCTCTACTGGTCAGGAGCGGAATTTTAATTTTTATTATTATTATTATTATTATTATTATTATTATTATGATTTAAATCCAGAGGTTCCTATGGATTATATAGACCTGTAACCGTAAGACAGAGAAGATATGGCTGGTGTCTGTGGCGGCATGGGCTCCTGGGGGAACCGGATGCCAAGATGTTTTGATTTGTGACGGATGTTGTGAGAAGAGGAGCTGCTGAAAATGTCTGAGAGATGCTGCTATTGAGTCGTCACTCTGTCACTGGGCTGCCCGCCTGTCCGGGGGGGGGCTCAGGTGCGGTGTCCGGCCCTGTGTTATCAGCACCGTCCAGGCGCCGGGTGTAACCGGTCGGAGTCACCGGCAGAGAAAGGGGGGGGGCAGTGATCACGTTCCTTGTTTCTGCGTGTCCTGTGAAGCTCTATGTAATAAAAACGCAGATAAAGGTGGTGTAATTTGTGCGGATTAAAAAATGCTAATTGCTGTGGAGGGTGGAAGAATTGGTATAGGAGAGCAGGAAATTAATTTACATTTTTTGTTTCTGTGGGGAAGGAGAGAGATTGTCGGGTGACTGATTTGGTTTTATTTTTGTGTTTAGATCTGTATCGCTGGTGATGTCATCCCCCTGTAAGCACAAACGGGTCAAGTGGGGGTGCTTATGAAACAATCAGGCCATCGCGGGAGGATTAGACTGTTTTTTTTCTCCCCCCGAAAAGGTCAGGCTCTAATGCTATGCGGGGGGGGGAGGGGGGGGGGGTTCTACTGAATTAATGGACTGAGAATGAGCAGACCAGAATGAGGTGGAGTAACCTGGAGTAATATTTATATCATGGGGGGGGGGGGGTGAGTTAGGGTGCTGAGTGGGTTAGGGTGCTGTGTCTGTGATCAGAAGGTCATTGGTTTGAATCCCAAATAGGCAGAGTGATGTCACTGTTAGTCTCCTCCGCAAGGCACTTATCCTCCGATTGCTTCAAGGACTGGCCTGACCCTGCTTTCTCAAAAATGTCCATTAAAAAAGTAAAAGCATTTGCTAAATAAACGACATTTGTTATATGTTTTTTAGTAAAACCGACTTCACAATCTATTTCCTTGATACTCTTAGCAGGCACTCCAGTTGGGACACCTAAGCAGTACTACCTCCGAGTTTCCTCGGGAATGATTCACCTTGTGTGTAGTGAAGCCTTTCTGTACCCCACTGTTGTGCCAAGCAGTTGTCTTGCAACTAGTGGCCTTTGCGTGAGCTGCAACGATGCCGTTCTCCTCTGACCACTCTCATAGACGAGGTGTTCGCCCCAGAAATTCCATTAACTATTTTTTTTTCCCTTTGCACCATTCCCTTAATCTCTAGACAGTGCAGTGTGTGAAAATCACAGGAAAGTGGCGTTATTTTGGCGGGGATCGAGCGTCTTAGCTGCTCTAATGCTTAGTCACCCAGGGAGTGACCCCTGACCCCGTCTGTGTGCTGTGTGTATGACGTTTCAGCCGTTTGATTGGTTGTTTGGAGGTAGACTTTGCAAGCAGGTGTAACTAATAAACTGGCCCCTGAGTGTACTTTCTCTCGGATTGCAGATTTATTACAGGCCTGATTGTGAATTTAACCCGAATAGAATTTTCTAGAAGAGTTATTTAGTAGCATTTTGGTTACACTTTTAAATTCTGTTTCAAACACACAAAATGTTATTCGTTTTATTTAAATTATACTCCATGTTTATGGTTTTTGTCGACAAAAATTTAGAATTTGTTGAATTCGGCATCGATGGAACATTCCAGTCTCTTGAAATCCAGATGCCTGTGTGACAGTAATGTATGTTCAGTCACGCGTAACCCTGAAAGATAGTACAATTACTTTTTTCATATTATAGATATTGCTTTATTGAAATAACCAAACTTTTCATTTTTCTTGTTGTTTTCTTTAGCATTATGTGCCAAAATGCAAAGGTGAAGCTGTCAGGTCTGCAGAAGTATAATTTTATTCGCTTTCGTAACTGTAAGGACCCACCTCCGCAACATTTTTCTATAGCAGAGTCAAGGTGGACAATGTAGAATTTCAGATATTTCATCCACAGTCGAGGGAAATTAAATCCTAAATGAGTTAAATGTCTTTTGAATGTTTATTGTTGTTTAAAAATGCTTTGTAGAGCCCCAAGTCAATAGAATAGCTAGTGTGTGACTAGTGTCCTGTCTGTGTCTCTTTGGACTCTAAAGGGGGGCATCAGAGTAGTCAGACACATGCTGCCCGGCGAAAGCAGAGTTTCTTTGGGGGCTAATGACCCAGTGATACCTGTCTGACTGGACGATGCTCTTCTGTGAGTTTTGTTTGAAAGGAAATCTTCAGCTTTGTTCTCATGTCTTTTTATATCGACAGACGTTTTGCACCCTAAAGCAAACTTGCCCAGCACAGAGGATGGCTTTTTCCAATGTATGTTCTGGTCTTCTTAAAGCGCTCTTTTGTGTCTAACATGCACTGTGCATTGATTTTTTTTTTGTTGAGGCAGCTGTCATACAGAATGTCTGATGAATTTTTGATCCATTCTTGAATCCCGGAGGTACAAACGTACAGCTATACCTGCGAAGACGTCAGCTCTGCGCTCAACTTTGATACGCAATGCCACCCACAGCTCTGTGTCCTTTCCAAAGGACGTGGGAGGATGTCTCGGGCGTTCTGGTACAACAGTCTAATGACAAATCTCTGCTTTCTAAAGATATTGTGAGCATTCATCAGCTCTGCGGCATATCGGAATGTGTGACGCACCTCCAGGGTTGAGTTTGAATCCCAACTCATCTCTGCATATTTCCCTCTGCAGATGGGCTGTGTCGGTTTATTTGTACTATTCTCTTCATTTCAGAATAGTAATAAAGACATCAAAACTGTAAAATAACATGGAATTATGCACTGACTAAAACAGTATTAAACAAAAAAATTGTTGGGGGGGTTGGCAGAGTGATGTCACCATTGGGCATTTGAGCAAGGCCCTTAACCCCAATTGCCCTTTCTAACCCCACTTTTCTCCTCTTCGGCCTGCTTCATGAGGTGGCCTTCTGGGATGCGTTTCCAGCTGTCCTGAAGGAGGTCCCACACATATGCTGAGCTCTCATTGGTTGCTTTTCCTTCACTCTCTGCTCAAGCTCCTGCTAAACTATTTCTGCTGTGTTTAGTTCAGGTGGCCAGGTCACGTGACACGATACTACTGCTCTCCTTTGTAGGCGGTTTGGCGTGTCCATACTTTTGACTGGTAAGTATGTGCATGTATGTGCCCTATGGTATCCAGTCCAGGATGTATCTCTGCCTCATGCCCTATACTCTCTTTGATGGATGAATGGATTTCAGCATCACGTTATTCCTGTTTAATATACCACTTCAGCTGTTGTAATTTTCTATGGTAATAAGAACAGGACATTTTACAGTGAAATATGGGTCCTAAAAATAATTAGATATGCAGCAAGTCTTGCACAGAGCTTGAAGTAGCAGACTTTCACAAGAAAGTAGAATTACTCATCTTAGAACTAATTACAGTTCTCAATTAGTGCTGCCAGCAGTCCATTAAACACTCAGTTGAAAATCAAGTAGGTTTATTTCATTCGTTTAGAGTAAAAAGAGACCATTCCTCTGCTAGCGAGGGACACTAGCTATGTTGTGTTGCTGCAGTGCACTGATTTCTCTGGGGGAATCGGTAAGATGTAAAGCAGACAGGGGTGTGGGATGTGGGATGGGCAGCCAGACAGGCTGTCATTTCAGGTTGCCGTCTGGAGTTCTGTTTGAGCTTCTGGGGCTCCAGTACATTCTTGGTGGAGCCCAGGATTCTTCTGGCAATGGTAGCACATTCATCTCCTCCATCCCCGACACTAAGAGAGCCAGAGGCCAGTCCTGCTCACTGCCGCTGAGCGTGGAGCAGCTAGCGAATGCCGCGGGCAGCCCGCATTGGGGTTAGCCGTACTCATGTAGCCAAGCAGACGGCTGGAGTCTATTAGGGTTGTGCATTGTGACAGAGGCGGGGGGGGGGGGCGGTCACAGAAGCATGGAGTCCCTGGCAGCTCAGGGGGCCCAGCGCTTTATAGTGGTCCGTAATGTACCATCGCCCCCCCCCCCCACGCTTAGCAAAATGTACCCTGCCCCACCCCCCCACTCGAAATAACAGGGGGGCCAATGTGACATCTTATCAGGGGGCCATCATTTCTAACCATGCCTCCTGGACATATTGCTGTATAACTGGGCTGACTTGCATGCTGTGATCTCACAGAGGTGGGCTGGGGTGGGTGGGTGGACCAGTGAGATCATTGGTCAGCAGGGTTTGGCTGAGCTGGGAGTGCCGTCTTGCGGAAAGGCACCCGATATTACGCAAGACAAAGGGACAATAATTGTCAGTGGAGGAGAGAGTGTGGGACCAGACATGGGAGGGAGGCAGTTTTTGACCATCAGCTCTGGGAAATGGAGAGGGCGATAGAGCTCCGGCGGCTCGCACCCTTGTGAGGGCGGATAGAGCTCCGGCGGCTCGCACCCTTGTGAGGGCGGATAGAGCTCCGGCGGCTCGCACCCTTGTGAGGGCGGATAGAGCTCCGGCGGCTCGCACCCTTGTGAGGCCGGATAGAGCTCCGGCAGCTCGCACCCTTGTAGGGCGGATAGAGCTCCGGCGGCTCGCACCCTTGTGAGGGCGGATAGTGCTCCGGCGGCTCGCACCCTTGTAGGGCGGATAGAGCTCCGGCGGCTCGCACCCTTGTAGGGCAGATAGAGTTCCGGCGGCTCGCACCCTTGTAGGGCCGATAGTGCTCCGCCGGTTCGCCACCTTGTGAGGGCGGATAGAGCTCCGACGGCTCGCACCCTTGTAGGGCGGATAGAGCTCCGGCGGCTCGCACCCTTGTAGGGCCGATAGTGCTCCGCCGGCTCGCCCCCTTGTGAGGGCGGATAGTGCTCCGGCGGCTCGCCCCCTTGTGAGGGCGGATAGAGCTCCGACGGCTCGCACCCTTGTAGGGCGGATAGAGCTCCGGCGGCTCGCACCCTTGTAGGGCGGATAGAGCTCCGACGGCTCGCACCCTTGTAGGGCCGATAGTGCTCCGGCGGCTCGCCCCCTTGTGAGGGCGGATAGTGCTCCGGCGGCTCGCCCCCTTGTGAGGGCGGATAGAGCTCCGACGGCTCGCACCCTTGTAGGGCGGATAGAGCTCCGGCGGCTCGCACCCTTGTAGGGGGGATAGTGCTCCGCCGGCTCGCCCCCTTGTGAGGGCGGATAGAGCTCCGACGGCTCGCACCCTTGTAGGGCGGATAGAGCTCCGCCGGCTCGCCCCCTTGTAGGGCGGGTAGAGCTCCGACGGCTCGCCTGCTTGGGGTTCCCTCCCCCCAACATGTATCGTACCTGCGGCAGCCCCACTAGCAGAAAGCTGGATGCCTTTTATTTCCCATTTTCTGTGACTTTGAGACAAAAGTGAAAATAGTCGCTTTTTGTTCTCTTTCCATCCACCTCTTTCATCCCTAGCCATCCTTGTCACCCCAGCTCTCTGTTTGTTTGAACCTCCTTCCTCCCTCTCTGTCATCCTCCTACTCCATTTCTCTCATTTATCAAGCTTTCTGCCACACCATAGTCTGTTTGACTTTGGAAAACTGCACTTTATAACCTTTTTGGCCTTTATAACTCTCTGTACTCCCTGCATAGCTCCTAGCCTCTCCTGTAGGTACTCAGACACTCCTGGCTGGTTGCTGTGCTTCTTCAGGGTAATGAGCACAGATTCTACCTTCATAAATAGGTTTTGATCTTCGTCATATTCCGAGACTTTCCTGACCTTGAACAGCTTGGACAGGCCAGAAAAAGTCATTCTTTCTCAGCGCCGTGGCATTCTGTTATGATTCTGACACCTTGCCACTTGTTCCTGTGGCTGAATGTTCGCTCCAGAGTGAGTCACGGTGCCTCGTAAGTGATAGGACCCTTCTATGGTAAGCTTTTTGATATGTGGTGTCTCATATTTAAGGCTAATCGTGTGGATTAAAAACATCCCTGACACGTGCTCATACCTAAGCAAAAGAATGTTTAACACCATATAGAGTTGATTTCGAATCAATTTAACAATTAATCTTTATTGAGTAGCTTTGAGGGACTACTGATTGCATGGGGAGCAGGCTGTCATCTGTCCTCTACAGGCTCTCCGGTCATCATCCATTGAGATAGCGGGATAACCATCCCTGGCTGACAGTTTCAATAAGAGAGTTGGAACACAAAGGGCTTGTCCTCCTTTTGAAGTTGCTGAACCGTTGGCCCAGTGCTGGAAAGGCCATCGGTGAAAAAGGTCAATGGAAGATAAGTGGCCGTGGGCAGACATGAAATAAGGGACGCCCCCATAAAGGGCAGAAGCTCCGCGTTATATTTACACCTGCCATTCAGCTGGCTGCCCCTCCTCCACGGTGCTGCTGGCTGTGTTCTTCTCGCATTGAAGGAAAGATGCACAGCACTTCCATCATCAATATGACAGTCTGCTCCTCAACTTATTTCTCATGTCCTAAAGTGGAGCAATTCTTTTTTTTTTTGTCATCTGTCACTTGTCACCTGTCCTAAGTAATATTAGGAAGCTGCTGGTGTTTCAGCCCAGAATCAGGATAGACATGATGTTCAAAGATCTCTTTGAAATCCTTTGGTTTGTTGTCTGTAAGAGTACCCCCCCTCCCCCCCCCCACTGGATGCCCCACCTTCCAGCTTTTACTTATTTCACATATCTAAATTCCCCCCCCCCCCCTCCCCCATGCTTTTGGCGGCTGTCCAAAGCTGCAGTTAGTGGGGATGTTGGATTCTTCTGGAGAGAGACAGACGAGGCATTCTTTACATTTAATTTATTTAGCTGATGCTTTTTTGCCAAGTGATGTACCACTGAGAGAGCAGGGTCGGCCAGTCCCTGGAGGAATTGAGGGTTTAGTGTTTTTCTCAGGGGCTCAATGGTAAAATCCAATCTTATGATCCTGGGATTTGAACCAGCGACCATCCAATTACATGCACAGTATTCTAATCCTCAAGCTGCCCCCAAAAAGTTTTGTCTGGAATGAGATTTGAACCCACACCTCCAATCGGAGACCAAAACATCCATTATCTTATGCCCTCCAATGAAGACAGCATTTAGTCCACTCATAAATCAGCTATGCTAAATTGCTTCCGGAGTTTTCAAATACACTAACCCTAATTACGCAAATCTTTTGACAACAAAAACAGTGCAGCAACCGGTGCTACGTCTAGGGTGCAGGTCCGAGTCCCTGGATGTGATCTGCTGCTGTATCCTTGAAGTGAGGTTCAGCACTTCAGTTATCTAACTGAGATATCCAGCAGTGTCCTGGATAAAAGCAGCAGTGTGGCAGTTAGGCATCACCTTTTCCACAGTTCCTAGGTGCAGAATTGCTCCAATAATATTTCCAGCTGTCAAAATATATTTTAAAAATGATCCAATTTGACTGTGTCACTCTGCAATTAAATGTAAATGTATTCAGCCATTAACACTGTGCCCACAGCATTTCAAACCTGTCAGTGGCCTATAAGCAGTCATGTGACAGGTCACATGACCTGTCCTTCCTGGCAGTTTCCGTATTGGGTTTTTACCCCTATTTTTTGTTCATGTCACAAATAAAAATACAAAAAAGGAAACCATTGTAGAATGTCAGTATGGAACTCCTTGGATGAGGAGTGGATGGTGTGAGGGGTTCCAGCTCCCCCCCCCCCCCCCCCCCGAAGGACTGAACATCCTGTAAAGGGCCAGTTAAGGTGAAACACGGATCATATTCTGTGGTTGGATGGCTGGTCACCATGATGCCTCATCAGATGTGCATTTCTTCAGTAAAATCTAATTCTGAAAACCTGTCATTGTCCCTTTAAAAAAAAAAGAAAGAAGTATACTCACTAAAATACGTGCAGTTATTTTAAGCAGTGATCAAACTGTGATCACATAAACCTGAAAACCGTGATTAATGCATCTCAATGAGGCCCCAGAGCACAACAAGCGCTTGCTCAGCACCAAAGAACAGCGTCCCCAAGAGTCAGCACATAAAAATCTGACTGCTTCAGAGAAAATTGAAGTTCTTCAAATAAACCTTTTATCTCCTTTATGACGCCATTTCAAATCAGCTCCTGATGAGCGGCGATGTCAGATTTAAAGATCGTGCTCTGACCTGAGCTTGAGTTACTACTGTAGCTGCTACCTTGAGAACTTGCTGAAATTCAGAAGCGTGCTGTTAATCAATTTAATGTGCTCGGTCTATGGAACAGTCTTTGCACCGTCGTAAACAGGACAGCCGTAGACCTGAGGAGTCCAGGATCGTGCTGAAATCGGTCAAGTGAACTTTTCATTTGCAAACCTCTGCATGCCAAATAATTACTGACAAACACCTGCCTCTGGATCTGAAAATCACAAACCCATATGGCATTCTGGTAAAATAAGGTCCACTGATGTGATTAATAGGCGAATATGACCATTTTTTTTGCTGTCTTTCACCCCCCCATCTGAAAAGATTAACTATCCCAAGGACTGAGACAGAAGAGAGAAGATGAGTTAGAATCTATATCACCCCGAAACACTTTATAATTGCAGTATAAATGCATAAATAATTGTATGTCAATGTCTGGAGGGGGAGGTGATGGTCATCTGTCTAGCTATCACTCTATACCAGTAAGATCAATTAACCAACCATAACAGCTTCCTGGAGACCTTTGTTCACTCTGCACAAGGCGTCCCTTCCAGCCAGTGTACACGGAAGTCTCAGAGGAATCGTTCCACCTCAAATAAAATGACTCTGGCCAAAAAAATGGTTTGAGGCCCAATAAAAAAAATCAAAACAGAAAAAAATTGATGGGGTTGCTAGAGAGCGCAGGAAAGGTGCAGGCAGAGCTGCGGCTGCCGCATCTCAGGGGACGGTGACTGCTGTGCCTCGGCCTAATCAAAGAGAGGAAGGGTGCCCTTTGCGGCCCTCTGCACACCGCTGCCGCCTTTACACTTTCACAGCTGCTTGTTTGTACTTAACGCTTCCCCCAAATATTCGGTACCGTAATGTTGTAAGTCCTCGTGAAACCTTCAAAGCCGGACTGGAGGAGGGATACAGCCAGAGAACTACCAGCAGAGAACAGAAGGGAGCTTTGAGGACGGAGTCATTACCGTTGACCTTGATTTGACGCATTTTGTAGACGTGAAAATCGTAAGTGGAGACATTTGCTTGACGAGGTTTTCGTCAAAGGAGAAGTAATTCATAAAGCTGCAATGAAAACAGAATTCGTAGGACATGATAATTAGATCATCTAGAGTTACTAAATCGTGGAACGCTCGCTCCATGTTGTAGTGTGAGACATTATTTCACGGGATGATAAATGGCTGGAATTATTTACATGACACCCATTAATGGAGCGGCATCCTATTCATAATTAACAAACAAATTTCCAAAACTCCAGTCCATGGGATACGTTTTTGAGAAAATTTCTGTGGATTTTAAAGAAAGTTCTTCTTTAGATTACAATGAGGATTGAGTGAGTTTTGGTTCCCAATACTGTGACATCATTAGCAGTCTCGTCGTTAAAAAAAACATAAAAAATGGACTGAGTGAGTTTTGGAAATTTGTTCTTCAATTTCACTTTGTCACTATTGACTGTTGACGCGCTGGTTTGATCGCCGGTAACACGTGTGAGACCCCTTACTGAGAGCTTTTTCTTCACACGCCTACCCGTGGCGGTGACACACTTCAGAGTGTGCTAACAGGCTGGAGGCTGTACTGCAGCAGACGAGGAAGAGGAGGAGCAGGGATGAAGGAAGGCTGACCTGCTGGGAGAATGGGCGCCGTTTCCCAGCAATGAGGCTGCTCCTGTCAGCCACATTTCACTTTTATTGTTGTTGTTGTTGTTTTTTTAGGGCCTGGTCGGCTTTCATCATCCTGACAAACAGTACGCCTCACCTCCACAGCTGCCAGCCAGATTTAATGGGGGGGAAATCGATCATATTTTAGTTGCGAGTGAGAAATTATGTCCCGTGGGGCTTCTTTAGAAGAAAGTTCCAAACCCCTTTCGGAATCTATCAGTGCCTGGTTCTGTAAATATTTGTATACGCTACTGGTATAGAAGAAGCCCCTGGTTTTTCGCTTACGGGTGTCTTCCCAGCTCTGATTGGTGGTGATCCTGCGTTCATATGCCAAGCGTGCTGTGATTTGCAAACTGAAAATGAAATTGATTAATGGGGGGGGGCTTGCCCTGTTGCGTCCCCTGTTTCCTGTCAAGCGTTGAGCCGACGGCAGAAAGCGAAGCCCCGCTCTTGACAGGTGCCACGACCTCCGTAGCCCGGTGTCCCATGGGCGTCTAATGACGACACCGGCAGAGCAACGTTGTCACTTGGCTGTCACACTGCAGTCACGTCACAAACCGCCACGCCTGTGTTTATCCATCAGTCCCAGTGTGTCACCCGCGCGTTGCTCTCCTTTTGAGAGGCTTATGGAAGCAGTGAGTCTGTCTGTTGGTTTATTTTTGGACTTACGTGCACTTGACCAGAAGCCAGTGTGACTCTTTGACAGGTTTTTAATTTATTTTTTATTATTTTTTTTTGTCTCTGTGGCTAATTGACTCTCACTCCACATGCAGATCTGGACCTGCGCTACTTCTGGAGCTGGAGTCGCTTTGAAGACTACCTCCTGTTCTGCTTCGTCTTCATGGTGTTCTGTGCCTTCGTCACCTTCCTCTTCCTCGACTCGACGCTGTTCGTGGAGTCCCTGGGCTCACTAGCGCTTCTCTTCGAGGCCATGCTCGGCCTGCCCCAGCTGCTGCAGAACGTCCAGAACCGCTCCACCCGGGGCATGAGGTGAGTCCTGCTTCTAGCTGTGTACCCGAGGTGTGACGACACACGGTGACACCAGAGCACTGCCCTGTAAAGCGTGCCAGTGCTTCCGACTATGGGGAAATTATCATGAAAAGAAAAGGCCTTAACACAATGAATGTGTCCTTTAAGTCCCCGATTTACCTATTAATTATTTCACAGAAGTAATTTTATTATATTCGAAAAGAGACCCAGCTGGCAGAAGGATTACCCTTTGCAATGAGATATCCAGTTCTGTAACACCTTTTACAGTAAGATATCCTGTCCTGTAATGTCTTTTACAGGGAGATATCTGGTCCTGTAACACCCTTTACACTAAGACATCCAGTTCTGTAACACCCTTTGCACTAAGACATCCAGTTCTGTAACACCCTTTGCACTAAGACATCCAGTTCTGTAACACCCTTTACACTAAGACATCCAGTTCTGTAACACTGTTTATAGTGAGATATCTGGTCCTGGTACTCCTTTTGCATATCCTGTCCTGTAAAGCCTTTTGCAGTGAGATATCCTGTCCTGTAACACCTTTTGCAGTAAGATATCCTGTCCTGTAAAGCCTTTTGCAGTGAGATATCCTGTCCTGTAACACCTTTTGCAGTGAGATATCCTGTCCTGTAACACCTTTTGCAGTGAGATATCCTGTCCTGTAACACCTTTTGCAGTGAGATATCCTGTCCTGTAAAGCCTTTTGCAGTGAGATATCCTGTCCAGTAATGCCAGAAGGTCTTGGAACACAGGGCAGCTTTTAATGTCTTAATATCCCTAGAGGAAGAGACAGCGTGGCCATCCAGCAAATAGCCTCAATCAGAGCGTGGCTGACTTTATTCCTCCATTCCTGTTACACTCCATTATGCTTTATAAACTCAAGGACACAGATACGCTCATATCTGCTTTGTTGAAAAGTAAGTTGCCATAATTACATATTTCGGTCATAATAATTAAAAACCATTAACTCCTGCTAATGACCTCCGTTAATATTTTATGTGTGGAGCCCTCGAAGGCACGGAGTGATGATGTCATTGGAAATCCCCAGAGTCATGTCATAAGTGTCTCCTTCATGCCCGCGCAGGGAACTCCCTTCAAGGGCGACCCGAATGCTCCACATTCCCGCCCCAAGTCCCTAAACATAACCTACTGCAAACACTGCTGAGCACCCTTACTCCAGAGCGGTCGTGCCCAGGGTCTTAATGGTACAGGGCTTGGCCCAGCAGGGTGTTCATGGGGGAGACACTGAAGCCGGCTTTGCTGATAGTGGTGCACCCCTCCCCCCTTTGCTCCCCTCACTTTCACAGTAGTTCTGCCTGGTGCATTTCCTCATCTAACAGAGCTGAAAATAGCCAGTCTACCCCTGGGACCCTGGGCTGCTGTGTGTGTGTAAGTGTGGCTCTAAAAGTAACTGCCTAAGTATGAAAACTTGTGCATGTGTGTGTATGTTTATATGGCACGGGCCTGCCTGTCTGTGCACGCGTGTATATGTGGCACGGGCCTGCCTGTCTGTGCGAGTCAGTGAATTTGCATGTCGATGCCTGTTACTCAGAATTAATCTGAATACCTAGATTTCCTGTTTGTAGAACAGTACTGAATAAAGTCTATGTTGTACTACAGCACTTCTGAAAGTCAATTGTGTAATAATTCTGTAAGCCACGCAGTAGTATGACTGAATCGCTTCTGTGAATAACACGCGTAGCGTACTGCAACAAGTGTAAAGAAGTCAGTGCGTAATCTGTGCGTCAGAGGCCGAGTGTGACTCGTTTGTTTGTATCGCCTGGTCCCCTCTGTCCCGATGTAGCTGATGAAGATGATATTTCAAAACAGGCTGAAACACCCCCCCCCCCCCCCCATGGGATTTTTACATCACCCCCCTTTTTCTCACATCCATGCACAAGCATGGGGGGGCTGATTGCCCACAGTAGCACTGCATCTAGAGGAACGCCCTGTCTTAGTCTTCAGCATTAGGTGGCTTAGCGTCATTGTGGGGTGATGATTCCCACCCCCTGCTGTGCCCCAGGGCATTCCCAATTCCTTGTCGACCCAGTACGGTTATCATTATGGTCCCTGTACCGCCAGTAACGTAGGGGCCGTCATTAAGGTCGTCCCGTGTTTGCGCCCCCTGTGAGGCCACACAGGAAATGAAGGACACACGTCAGTCCGCAGGCCACAGCACCACTGGGCTGAGGGCATCCATTTTGGACCAGCAGCGTCCAGCTCAGTGGCTCTGTCTGGCATGTGGGGGGAGGACGGAGGGCACAGATGATGGCTGAAAGGCTGGACGACGTTGAGGCACTCAGATGTGTCAGGGGTATTCGGAAGGAGGAGTGGCCTCGCACCCTGGTCAATCCAATCGTGCATCAGGGTCAGTGAGGTGTGCAGGTGCCCACAGTCATACAGAGGTGCACGGCTCCCGAAATCCAGCCGGGCTCGAGCCCCACAGCGCTCCGTTAGCGGCTGGGTCCCCACTTATCAAACGGCACTGCCTGATTGGACTTGGGGCGGCGAGGGGTGATGGGGGGCAGTGGGGGGCAGAGGGCCTAATGCTGCGCTGAAATCAGTGGAATTATTTAAACCTCCTCCAGGCCAGCCGGCGAAGAGGAATGAGCACAGGGAAGCCAGAGAGTTAGGAGGTAGGGGGGAGTGCGGGGCTGGGGGGAGACACTGCAGGCGGGTGGGTGCGGGGCTGGGGGGAGACACTGCAGGCGGGTGGGTGCGGGGCTGGGGGGGAGACACTGCAGGCGGGTGGGTGCGGGGCTGGGGGGGAGACACTGCAGGCGGGTGGGTGAGGGGCTGGGGGGAGACACTGCAGATGGGTGGGTGCGGGGTTGGGGCTGGGGGGAGACACTGCAGATGGGTGGGTGCGGGGTTGGGGCTGGGGGGAGACACTGCAGGTGGGTGGGTGCGGGGTTGGGGGGAGACACTGCAGGTGGGTGGGTGCGGGGCTGGGGGGAGACACTGCAGGCGGGTGGGTGAGGGGCTGGGGGGAGACACTGCAGGCGGGTGGGTGTGGGGTTGGTGTTTTCTCCGGTGAGTGCTGGAGGCACTGACAGATGGCGCAGACGCCTGGTGCTATCGCTCACGCTAATGCGCTAATACGCCTGCGCTGGACTCTGCCTGAAGGGAACAGTGCCTCAAATAAGCAGCACGTTTGGCCTGTGCTGCCTCCAGTGGGGGTCTTTGGAGGAATTCTTCCCCCCACCAACCCACGCCATAGTGTACTGGTTCATAACCCTGCTAGTCTGTTCCAGGAGGACAGATCTAGTGTATGTGTTTCTGCCCACTCACCTCGTCAGTGGCATTGGGCTTTATGGGTAATTTGCAATCTTTAAATGGATTTTTCCATCCATTGGCTCCGGAACCAGGCTTCTAATGCATTATGGAGCTGTGATCCGCAGTTAGAGCCATTCACGGCTTTGGAAGATGTCAGCATTATATTATTTTATAGTATCCATGCATAAACAGGAGGGTGGTCTGTGTATGAGGGGTCTTTTTTAGACACAGACATACCATTTAGTGGTCAGCAGACTCTGTGGCACTGGGGTCAACATCAAGGCCTGTGGGCCCTAAATGACCGCAGCCTCATTTCCTGGGCTCATGTGAATTGATGGAGGTTATAATCCAGCCTGCCGGATCACTTTGGAATACAGCCACGTAGATCCTGCATTACAGTTTTAAGAGTAAGGAAAGGTTGCTGTTTTTTAGTCTTTCCATTGGTGCAGGTACCAGAGTGCGGAAAGAATATAATATCGGGCAGCTCTGTCAGACTGGCCGCTGTGCTGATAAACACGCGTGCTCCGAATAGCAGTGACGCAGCTGCGAGAGCCGGCCGCCGTAAATGGAGCTTGCAGTTTGTGAGGACGTACAGACTCAGTTCTGTGGAAACCATGTGCTACCACCAGCATGAGGTCTGCTGACAACGACCTTTACAGACAGGGTTTCAGGTAGACTTGGGCGGTATTATGTTAAAATAGCATACCACGGTATTTGGGGTATACTGCAGTGTTTTCATTTGGCAGAATTTCACAGGAGCACCATGACTTGACGGCATGTATTGTGGGAGAGCCCACAATGCATCTCTCATCTATTTTTAGCTGTTTTCTTTTGATTAACTACATAAACTGAATGTTACATTTATATAGTGCTTATCAGGACACCCAGAGCGCTTTGCAGAACCAAGGAGGAGCCACTTCAACCCCCACCACTGTGTAGCCCCCTCCTGGATGATGCCACAGTAGGCATTCTGTGCCAGTACGGCCCCCACACAGTAGCTAAGGTGGTGAGGGGGCGGGAGAGTATCGGGGTACCACCCCTAGTCCCACGAAAGAGGCCCAGGGATCTTTATGACCACAGACAGTCAGGACCTCAGTTTTACGTCTTATCCAAAAGGACGGCACCTTTGTCACAGCACATTGTATTGTCACCATCACTGCACTGGATCCACACAGACCTCAGGACGGCTAACCCTCTGGCCACACCAGCACTTCTTCAGGCAGCAACCCTGCTTTCTTAGTTGGTCTCCCATCCAACTACTGGCCAGGCCCCAAACCTGCTTAGCGTCACAGTGAGGAAGATCACAACCCTGCTTAGCGTCACAGTGAGGAAGATCACAACCCTGCTTAGCGTCACAGTAACCAGGAGCACAGGTTGGCATTATACCTGTAATCACATGTTAATTGGCACCTGCAGTAATCTTCCATATATTTTTTGCCGATAAGGGAAATACCTCCAGCAGAATAAAAAAAAAAAAAACATTCTAGGAGGATCCCCCTATAGTGGAGGATTTCATTTTCCATTTTTGTTCCCAGTCCGAATGACCAGTGTTGGTAATGTGTCACTAGCCTATTAACCTCAAGACCCACCCTAATACACCCTAATACCACTGCATGTTCTCTGAATATTCTGAATGTTGCACATTGTCTGCTTATAGTTTCATTTGGTTCTTGCTTTCTCTGAAATGCATTTTGTAGCTCTTACTCCACTGCTTTCACTTATACTTGGGCATTCACTGGAATCTCAGCCTAGCTGCACTTGTGTCTAGTCAACTCCTTGACAGCTGTGTGTTTGTACTCTGCCATCTATATCACTTGTACTTTGGACAATTAACGAATGAAAAATTGAACGGCTGAATGAACGAATGAATGAATGTAAATGTGTTACTCATGGATTGATACACTTGCATTTCAATTGGATCAAATGTGACCCAATAACTGAAAAGAGTTTGATACTAGGGTGACCATTAGCAGAGGCAGTCGCAGGAAGCTGGTTGGTCGGCCTGAGAAAGATGGGCATTGGCTCATCTCAGGCTTTGTGTTCATTGGTGGATACACTTCCTGAATTCCACCCCTCTGAAATAAAATCCGCAGTCTTCATTTACATTTAGCAGCATACAAATATTTGCATTTGGTATGGGAGGGATGTTATGGGAGAATCTCACACGGCATGTTAAAATTTCAATAGTTTGTGTCTTCAACAATGAAGGAGCCCTGGCGTATTCTCAATGTGGCAGAATGTTGTCTGATGTCGTCCCATTATTTGTCTTTTATGGTTAGATTTTCTGCAGGAAGGATGTAATAGTCCCCTCTGTCCGATCACTGTCATCTAGTTACGGAGAGCAGCAGGTACGAGCATCATGATCGTCGGTGTGCGTTCAGAAGGGCAGCTGAGTAATTGGTGGTTCTCTGGTGGGCAGGAGGAATTTCACCCAAACAAGACTGCAGATTAATGGTGTTGAATCATTTCAGGCTCAGGCACTGCGAGCTGACAGCCTGAGACAGTGCAACGCAATTCGGACGCGTTTTCCTGACGAAAGGCGGCAGTGATTCAGTGCAATAGATCTCCTGCAGTGTGTTGTTTTAACACCTCCCTGTGAACCTGTGTGTTATGTTTCTCACACCCGGAGTAAAAAAATCCACCGACAACGTCTATTTTTCACTAAATGGAGGGGAAGGAATCATGGGACTGATTGTGTGAACTCTGTGTTCTTAAGACACTATTTTACCAGCATATATATTTTTTACTTTTGGTTTTGTTATTATTTATTTATGTGGAAGAATATGAGAACATAATTATCTAATAAATCAGATTTTCTTCATCATGATTTACATATAAGTTGAATTATAAATATCTCTTTCAGTTGCAGCCTTAAGTGGGGGAATTTTTTGCATAAACCATTTTATTTATCGTACCTTGCATTTACTCTACCCTTTTGCGTATCTTGTATTTATTCTTTATCTGTAATTATTAATTGTCTGTTGACAAGTAGAAAGCTGTGCCAACAAAAATGTACACCAGCCTTGGTCGTGTGGTAATAAAAATCCTGATTTTGATATACAATTATTGTTACATTCTGTTCTCTGAATGCTTTCTGAATTATTGATAAATCCAGAGCATACATTTTGAAAGCATATCACAGTAAATCCTCCTGCGACATTTAGCATGTGGCACAGAATGACATCCTGGAGCATGCTGAACGGGCACATTGTTCGGGTCAAAGGTCACATTCATTCTTCAGCGCCACCTTCTTTCCTGATGGCTGTCTGGAAGCTCCCCTGCTCCTCTTCACCGCTCTGTCTCACTCCTCTTGTCTCTCTATCTCAGTCCTCTGCCCTCCCTTCTGCATTTCTGAATTTGCAGGGACCCGCCTTGTAACTCAATGTAATCACGCCCCGACAGGCCATAAAACTGGAGGTAGGGTGGTTTGTGGCTGAGCAGATCAGGACACTGTACTTATGATGAGAAAGTCGCCAGTTCAAACTGGAAGCTCCAGAGTGGGATTCACCCATTGGGCCCCTCAGAAAGGCCCTTAACCAGTCAGTTGCGCCAGTGACTGTGTGACCCTGCTATCTGAAACATGTACATCACATTCAATAAAAGCATCTGCTAAATAAATTAAATATATTAAGATCAATAATTTACAGATATTTGTTAAGGGGGGCTGGTTATCTCACAAATATTCCAGGTTTTCTTTTTAATGAGCCTGTGAACTAGGAATAGTCTCTGTTGGGACTGATGCCCCACGACCTACTGAACAATCACACGCTGTCTCTTACACACGTCCGGCCCAGATGAAGGTGTCAGGTGGGATATACCCATGGGGGGCTCTTGTCAGGAGAATAAAGGACACGGGCCTCTCTTGGGCCTATCGGCGTCCTTTGTACTGACATGTCGCTGTCAACACTCCCGATCAATACGGTGACCGCTTTTCACCATTGACGTCGTAGCGCTAACCCGCTCCAGTTGCTTGTCTTCCTGTTCCCTGCGCTTGTCAGCGGCCAACAGACATCACCCCGGGCCGGGAGTATGCCATCGCAGCTTTGCTCAGGCCCCGAGGTGCTGGACTAGGCCTCATATCTCAGGTCAGGCCTTCTGCTCGGGGGGGCTGACTAACCAACGGCGCCTGTGATTAATGAGAGCCTCATCAGCCTGGACTCTCCTCCCCATTGTTATTCGCACCTCAGTGACGTCGAATTCTTGGCTCCCTTTTATCTCCATTCTGAGTGACTGGAGCTGCCCTTACACTAATGACCTGCGCCGTTAATCGGCTCATTAACGCTTCCTCTTCCGTAATGAAGGGATGGCCGCTCCGTCATCTCCGAGCGAACTGGAAATGCTCAACGGAGACTTAAAGAATATAAAATTAATAGTTAGCATTCCAGAGGAGCAGCCTCTACATAGCGGTGGCCAAATGAAAGCTCTCTCGAGGAGGATTTTGATTGAGGTGTCGAGAGTCAAAAGGAATGACTGATTGTCTGCTGGAGCTGATTGTAATCTGAACGGAGAATCCCCTGCTTATGCTGTCTAGTTCTGCAACAGAACCCTCATCCAGGGCAAGTTAAATGCTCACAGATGGTCAGTAGATTAATTTAGCTGCTTCATAAAACTTCGTTTCTGTCCCTTGGCTTGATTCCTGTCTAGGAAAGTCCATGAATAGAAGGTATGTGTTCTCAGATTTCATCCCAAGTCTCTTGCAGAAGATCTACAGCAAGAATGCAGTCTGCCCTTAATTCCCTTGGTGTCTCTAAAATATAGTGCAATTTTTTGTCATGTCACAGTAACAACGTACCGTGCTTTTTCTGATAGAGCTATGCTGTGACTTGTGTTCATCTCAGGCATAAAATGTTATTTATGCTGCAAGTACTTGATTTCCTTTGATTTAGTCATTTGTGATATACATTAGCGGTGTTGGCTGGACTTCGATACAGTCTGAATTTAATCTTATGATTTACATCATTTTAAATGATCTGTTCTAAGCTCTTCATAGGAAAATGGGATAAATGCATCCTCTAATAGAAACCATTTATATCTTGTGCAGGAGATACTGAACAGTCTGAATCCTTCTCTGAACTCTAATGTTTTGGGGGATGACTTGCATATATACCGTTATATACTATATATATATAATCCTATTTATTTATACAATGTGTGAGTTCACTGAACACATGAAGATATTCAGTGGAATCAAGAAAATGAAATAATAATTCTAAACTATGTTTAGTGAGACAAACTGTGAGTTCCAACCTTAAAGTCAGCAGTGAGGAAAAACGCTCCATCGAGGGTCAAGCAAAATACGGATCATTGTGTGTCAGGGATTTCTGTCACAAGCTGACATTTTGGAAAGTTCAGCAGGTAATACGAGACAAGCGGAGTGTGGCTCCGGTCACACTGTGAGGATTAGGAGGATGAGATACCTAACTATAGGTGACATTAATCCAGGGAGAAGCTCAGTGTCCCAGCATTAAGGTTGTTCTCAAAGAACCTTGCCTTTTTTTACCCATTAGTGTGAAGATGGTGCTGCTTTGGATGGCTGGAGACATCTTCAAGACGACGTACTTCATAATGAATGAGAGCCCCGTGCAGTTCTGGGTCTGTGGGCTGGTCCAGATCCTGGTGGACGTGGCCATCCTGCTGCAGGTGCTGTACTACGACCCGGAGACGAGGGGCAAGCTGTGATAAATGTACACGGCAGCCATGCCTTAAAGGAGCAGAGACATCACGAGAGTGTGGCCCACCTTCACAGCTGCCCGCTGAAGTGCCTGAAAGTTCATGTTTCTAAAAATGATTTTATTGTTCCTGATGATGTATTATAACTGTATCCCTTTATTCCTAAATGGCCAATGAGCAAGATCCAGAAGGTGTCCAGTATGTGGTAAACGTAAAAAAATATGTTGTGTACTCAGTAACATTACGCTAACGCAAATAGTCATGTGACTGTGTCGCAAAAAGCCTTGCAATATAATAACAATCGGATTTATATAGAAAATAAATTGTATATTCGAAATTGTATATTCAAAATTTTTCAGTGAATGTTCATCCAGTGCAGGAACCTTTCCCAGGAAGCATGGGGCAGTAAGTGTAGGGATCCCAGGGTAAAATGCCACTCCTTGGGGCAATTAAAGTCTAATGGCAGAGTTATCAGTTCAGAGACTGTGTCATTCAGCTTTGGAAGAAAATCTGGTGATTTTTACATTACATTATTTATTAAAATCTGTTGAATCTATAATAAATACCGAAGTGTGTCATTTATCTTATTTAACTAGTTTATAACTTTTTTTTCCAGTGATATTTAGAATATCCTACAGGGACAGTACCTGTCACTTTTATTCAATGTATTTATTCTTGGCAAAACTTTTATGCATTTAATATATTAATATGTCATTTTTTATTTATCATCTGATCGTTTTTTGAAACTATTCCAACTGTAACAGCACCACTTAAAAATTGAAAATTGAAAAAAATTGAAAATTGAATTGTTGATTCTTGCTGAGGCAGTTCACTAGACGCCATGTTCCCTCCCTCCAGACTTCACCGTCTTTTCAGATCCATCCTCTCCATGCACAGTTTGTGTTAGTGTTGCAGTAACGTCTCCGTAACACCCAGAGTATGTCGAACGCTCGCCGGGCAGCTGATCAGAGCCCGCGGTCTCTGTGCCTTGTTCCATTTCCCCGTGCAATTCATCACCTGTTCTGTTAATTCTTACAGCGGTGACACCAAGGTCCCCGGTATGTTTGCTCCTCCCCTTCGTTACTGTTGTCAGGTGATCCCCTCCCCCCAAGCAGAATCACGTCTCCATTCAGGTTGAGGCTGGATGCCTATGGAGAAGGGAGTGAACAGCCAATGTCCACGAAGGAGGTACCCTCTGCAGGTTAGGTGGTGTCACTGATTAAATGGAACGGAATAAGCATTGCTAAAGATGACCTGGTACTGCGGAATAGGTACTATTATGAAATTGATATTTTGATATATTCTGCACATGCCCATGCTGCAATCTAACACCTTTGCTCTGCTCCAGAAGTGCAACAGCCTCTAATATCCACATATGGACAAAAAACAAATGCAATGAAACCTGTCTCTTGTGTGAAGGGAATGCCATTAAGTCTGGTCTCCGTCTTATTGTTTACTGATGTGTTATTTTATTATTCAGACTGCGATCAGGCCAAACGACTCTTGGGAAGAAAGTCAGCCTGGTGAAGGTCCCTGGGTACTTTGTGCTCTTGATGTTTTCTTCCTGTTACATTAAATCACCTGCTAGTTTATCAAAGTTCTGCCTCTATGGAAGGATTGTAAAGTTCTGGGTAAAACGTGACAAATGAACTCTGACTGGATCATGGCATATATTAGGAAACTTTTGTCAAAGTAAAATCGTTACAGTTTTGACTAGTATCGTGTCGCTTACATGCGTGATATATGTCTTGTATGCTTGATTCTTTTTGTTAACCTGTTTAAAAGAAAAAAAACTTTTCATATTGTTCATATTCATATTGTCTCTGAGCTGATTTTTTGGAAAATGTTTTTAAATGTTCTAGTGGACGATAGTAGGGCTTTTGTGGTGGTGCTACTCTAGGCATCATTTTTTAAAAAACAATATTATGGCATAGGGACTAAATTATGAATGAGTCAGGGAGATTGTGATATTTTTGAATTTCACCATATGAAAGGTCATGCATAAATTATGTCATCTTATTGACAGCACTGGTAATTCTGGGAAATCATCCGGCCGTGGCCACTTGGCGAATTGGGTCTTAACTGGTTACGTGCATGATGGATGGGATTCCCCAGTCTCAGGCCACCCAGTGTGACCGGGGCAGAGGACAGCGGGCTCCACACCTTGTGATGCCGTTCAGGATCGAATTAAGTAACAGCCCAGAGCTACCTGGTAGTAGCAATTATCCTTCCTTTATTCTTTTTTTCAGTAGGAAAATTGGGCCTTTAATAAGAAATTTGTGTTTAACACAAGCAGTAATTATCCATTTTTTATTGCAATTAATGTACTATAGGGCTGTAGTGTTAGCTTGGAGCCTGTCCTGGGAAACACAAGGCTGGAGGAAGTCATGTGACACAGACAACATGCAAACTCCATATATGTAGTTTAGAGGGGGGACACTAGAGGCAGCAGTGAGCCATCGGGCCTCCCCATAAACACTAGCAGCCAGAATATTTCACTGTTTAACTCTGTTAGGATTAATGTCAATATAGGGGCCAATTCCATCTATTTGGAATGGTTGTATTTTACGCTTTTTAACTTCATGAGGTTCATGTTTGTGTTTACCCAAATACATTTAGTATTGATTGGTAGCTAAGTAAAGCTTTTATTTGTGATTCAGACTCCAGGTGACAGGATTTCACTTTAACACAGGTATTGTTTTTCTTTTGTTTATTTGCTTTTATTCTTTCTGCAGTCATTTCTTTTTATTGACCACATTTTCACTTTTAGGTAACTTGTGAAGCTGGCATCTCTGCTTTTACAGAAAGCTGACATGAAGTAAACAGGAGTTGATTAGTTACTAGTTGGTAGATTACTATGGTGACTGGCTGAACTGACCACTCTGACAATTCTCTACACATTTACAAATACATATTTCATTTAACAACGTGATGCATGAATGCTGATTTCTGTAATGTTATAGTTACAATTCTAGCCTGAGAACTGCACTGTGGACTCTCTCCCGTCCTGCCAAGACCTCATAATTGCTGTTTGTTCTTCATTGATCTAGACATCATACTGTAAATGGATTGTTAATGCTGAGTACAGGGTACATGAAGATTTATTATTTTTAAAAAGTATATGCCCCCCTCCCCCCCCCCCACGCTGATAATAGCAGCATAGAGCGATTGTTGGAGCACCGCTACCATCATGAGGGATTTTCCATAATGTGTTTCCTGTAAACTATCCAATATCTTCGTGTCCGATGAGGGCAGAAGTGCACAATGGATAAAATATCCACTCAGCTAAATGTAGCTTTGTATCTCCATCAGGCCAGCAGGGACGCTCTGCTGAGGATGCGGTACAACTGTAAAGAGCAGAGACCCCCTTCTCTGTTTTTACTGTTAGAGAATGGCACTCTCAAGTGTTATCGGACATTGATGAAACCACTTAAGAAGCACTGGTACAATTACTGAGACATAATAAGATGAACTTCATTGGTTCCAGAGGTAAATTCTGGTCCATATAGCAGCGAGATACAGACAAGCATCCATAGTGCAAAGACAGTACAGACGGTACATCGCATCATAAAATAAAAATGATTAATTAACAGCAGGTATATGAAGATATACGTACAGTGACGTTCAAGGACGCTATGTCCTCCAACCAAGCACACAGCATGGTAACTCAGGCGAATTAGAAGACAATATTTTTAATTGCTTCATAACACCCTGGTTATGATCAAAAAGTCACCGGTTCAAACCGTGTCCAGAGTGATTTCCCCAATGGGCCCCTGAGAAATGCCCTTAACTGTCTATCACAGCTTATCTACTATAGGGTTGTAGTGTTGGCTTGGAGCCTGTCCTGGAGTTTATTAGTTACTAGTGGGAAGTATGAGACATTACAGAAATGCAAATTGGTCCATTTAACTATTATGCATCACCTGAACAGAACCCCTTTAGAGACACTGAGATATTACTTCTTTTTTAATTTAAATTGCTTGCTTTATTTAAAAAGTGTAATTAAAGTTTATGTTCCCATGTGTCGTTTAGATTTATGATGTTTAACTCATTGACACTCTTAGGCTTCTCCCCTGAGCTGAATATGGAGGAATTAGCTTTTTTCTTCTTTTTTTTTTTTAACCTTGTCAGATGTCACCTTGTCACACGGGCATCCTGTTTACCTGGAACGTTTTCAAGTTGTTTTTCATTCCCCTGGGTCTTATCCTAACCGCACCCCCACCTTTTTACCCGCCCATTCCGCCCTCTCTCGTTTGTCATTCTCGCTCCATCCGAGGTCATTCATCATAACCCTTTGGTACACCCTCTGGTGTCCTCGGTGGCCGTCCTGTGCTCTGTCATACCCCTGCCCTTCCCAGAGGGTTTGTCTCTCCCCTGCAGCCCAACATCTACCAGCCGTTTGAAGGGGAGCCTGACCACCTCGACAGCCTCGCCCAGCGCCAGCAAGGTGGGTCAGCTTGTTCTGCCTGATGTTCCCAACCAATGAACTGGAAGGTCAATGATTTTGTTGCCCTATTTGACCACTGAAGGGAAATAGACTACCGCTTATCCCGCAGATTGGAAATGTTCAGGTTGTGGAGACATTGGAATGGAGAAGGTGGAAGAGCAGCAGGTTCTCACAGGTTCTTTTTACCAATACTGATGTCCTGTCAGCTCCTCGCTGTTCGCTGCCCATAGGTGGGTTGTGTGGATGCAGGCTCCATTGCCTCCATTGTGGTGCCATCTGTTATGTTTTTACTGTACTGCCATGAATAGAAAATTGCTTCAGACTAAAGACTTAATTTGCCGTGGTCATCGAAGGGGTACTCTGGAAATAGACAGGACAAGGCATTCTGCCGTTGTGTTTTGTTTGAAGGATCTCGTCCGGGTGATTCCTCCTTTTTCTGGGCCAGAAGCCTTGATGAGTCAGTATTTTCAGTCCTCTGCTTGCCATGTGGGATAATGAGTCACCACTTCTGGAGCCTGATAATCCAGAAGAGGGCACTTCACAGCCCAGTGATGCATCATGGGAGCCGCTTTTCTGTCACATGACCCTCGCTTTTGCTCCTCCCCCTCCACACAGCTGTCACCGCTTTCCCCTTTTTCATGTGCCCTCCTCCACACTGACCTTTGACCCAGCTCGCATCCTGACTATAAGCCTACCGTTGCTTACCAATCTCATCTGTGCAGGACTTGATCTCACTACCTCAAGACTTCTCTGTTCCATTTTTTCCACTTCCGAAAAAACCTTTAATGAGATATGGGAGTTTCATTTTTTTAATCATTCGCTGGATTTCAGTATAAATTATTGAAATGCCTAACCAAACCCTTGAGCTAATGACCATATGTAGAGAACCCAACCAACAATTATGACTTGCATTAGAAATATGAACTTTTCATCATTATTGTTTGTAGCTCTGTTTCAGTGCTGTGTGCTGGCATCATAAGAAGCTACTGGTGCTGATTCTAGAACAAAATCAGATCAGAATATATATATATTATATGTCCATTATCATATTAGGGCAGCTTCCCTTTTTTTTTTCAATTTAACGGCTAAAGATTATTCATAATCTGTCATTTACAGTAATCTGAGGTCAGTCTTATCATACAAATGGTCTGTAATTCCCCAAAAATGAGAATGTCTTTTACGATAATTTTTTTAAAGGAATTGCACTCTATGGAAATCGAAACCTCGACTGTGTGGACTCAGATGGCATCTTCTCTTCACTTATTTCTATCCTAAGTGGTACAAATTGATTTTCCTTTCTTCGAGATCCTAGATAGTGCAATGTGGTGTAATGCCATAGTCTTGGCTGGACAGTGCATTTTAGACAGTGTTGAATGCTTCGGCGCCCAGTAACAGGCCATGCTGATGTGCGTCTCCTCATGGGGCGTCGTTCTCACTGCCAGCCTCCCACCTCTCTGCTCCTTGCTCCTCCAACTCCAAGTTTTGTATTTAAACTGGGAAAAACCCAGGTATCTCGCGTTACCGCTTCCAGACATTCTCACATTTCACCATGATTCTTTGTCTTTTCCCGTTAAATCACCTTTCTGTCAACAAGGTTTGCTGTCCGCATGTTTTTTGAAAATTAACAAAGAATGTTTGTGAGGATAAATAAAAGCTTCTCTTCATAATTTAATTAAACTAAAGCAGCCTGCAGTTTTCTCTAACAGTTTCTCTAACACAGTTTCTCTAACACAGGGAAAACAACAGACACTTTAATACAC
The DNA here is from genome assembly GCF_048594095.1 of Paramormyrops kingsleyae. Classification (NCBI taxonomy): domain Eukaryota; kingdom Metazoa; phylum Chordata; class Actinopteri; order Osteoglossiformes; family Mormyridae; genus Paramormyrops; species Paramormyrops kingsleyae. Next base: position 29,707,472 of record NC_132809.1, on the reverse strand, counting down.
ATGGCAAGATCCCTAGTAATCTCAAGCCATATATCACTGTTATAATTAATTATTTGTTTGTACTCTGTAATTGCTATGACCCTAACATATTTCTTAGTCACAACTTGAAATGTGAAAGGAAATCAGTGCTGGTTCTAATGTGTTTATAGAACTTAAATTAGGAGTTAATTCATCCATCCATCCTTCTTCACTTGTGTGGATTTTAATTGTTCTTAACTAGGAACATGCATGAATTCAGAAGTGTTGTAAAGTAAGGCTTATCATTTAACGCTACAATTAAGCTGTGCTTCTTAATATAGGAAACCAAAATAGTACATGAGGAATGTCTAACTGAACGTTTAACTGAGACTTTGTTGAGTCGGTTTACATAAGTTCAGAGTATTTTTTTAATTAAAATAAGCTTCTGGCAACTTGATACATTTGGGTTTAGCGTACAGTCAGTTATCCCAAAAGTGATTATAAAAGGCTCAGGGGCTTCTTTGGGTTTTATGTCTTATTTTAAATGGCTGGAATGGGTCACTTCTGGACTCTTCTCTTCCTGATTATTCGTCGCTAAGTAAATGACCCTGTGACTGGGGAGAAATTCATTATCGTCTTGACTGGAGACAGACTGGAAGCCTGGGCAGTCTAGCGAGAGCGGCAGCAGCCTCTAGGTGATTAGGACAGCAGTGCTTCTCAGCATTTGTTTAGCTTCAACTGTTCACAAGATCTAGCGCTAAGTGGCATGATGGGTACAGTGCCTGTTCTTTAATAGAGAGGCTGAATCCAGCAGCGAATGTTCCTTTTCAGTCCTATTTAAAGGGCTGTGTGCAGCTCAGTCGGTGATCTGAGCCTCTGTTCTGAAGGGCCTGAATTCAAATCCCTTGCCCAGCAAAGTAGTCGTATCACTGTAGGGCCCTTGAGCAAGGCCTTTGACCCCAATTTCTCCAGAGGTGCTAGATTCCAGCCTGCACGACGATCCCAAGCTCTTGTCAGTTGCATACAACTTTGAACAAAAGCATCTGTTAGCTAAATAAATGTAAATGTATTGCAGCATCTGATTCATTGAGATAGGAGTGTGATCTACTAATCAAATTCATAGAATTTACAAATGTACTGTATTTTCTAGGAAAACAGATAGAGAACACAAAGATGACTACTACAGAACAGTTATGTGACTTTGGGATGAAAGTATATTGTCTGTATCTGGCACCTATTCAGGAATACAGCCTGGATTTCTCCCAAGGATACACATCTGACCTGCGGAATGTTTCTGTCATACTTTGCAACTGGCCTCTACAGCAAGGTGTTGCAGTCAGTATGAGATTTATACCCTTACAGTGCAAAACTGCGTGACTTTCAACATACTAAATAATGCCAGAGGGGGACACAGAGGTGGCTGTCATGACCCGTACATGTAAATTAGACAAGGATGAGCAACATTGATTGTTTGAGTAGCAAATGAGCGCTTTATTGAACTAAGTCACCTTTCCCCCAGTGTCCTCGTTTTACTCCTGTGCTATGTCCAATGAGTCAGTGGCATTACTCAGCAAAGGTCTGCATGCAGATGCCAGCAAATCAAAGGGGGTCCGGTCTTCACAGTACTGGCACTGCCTTCAATTCACAGCTACCTTGCAAACTGGAGTGGGGGGGGCAGAGTAATAAAGAAGTCTGCAGTGTGATAGGCTGACACTTGGGGCGAGAGCCACTGCATTATGCATTACATCCAGGTGAGGGGATGTCTAAGTTGTTCCTGCCGTGGGCCAACAGCTCAGAGGGGAAATTGTCCTACTCAGAATCACAGATTAGTCTCAATACCTGAACCCAACTGCTGCCCACGACGGAGGAGGGGAGGGAAGTTAAGGTGCATATTACTAAACTTCCAGCTCTATATGCACGTTCTTTAATAAATTGCACAGTACTAGAACAACAAACACACACTACGAACCGCAATTAAGGGTATCATACATTGTTTTTATAGCCTGGAACCCTGACTGTTTGAAATTTCAAGCCGAGGGTTCTGCATCTTGGTTGCAGCACATGTGGTCACTGCACTGCCCAGGGGCATGTTCCGAACAGTGGGAGAATGGCGAATTCAGGGAGAGTCCTGGGGACCTGTTTCAGTGTAATGGAAAAGTGGGAGGGGCTTATAGTGGCCATTAATACAGTGTATTACTTGCTCCTCTTCCAGTATGTTTGACAAGGCACCATTCTCTGATTTTACAGTGTAAGACTCATTCCAGGCAGGACGGCAAACAGGACCATCTGACTTGGGGTTGGGAGGGAGGAACAGGGACTTTATTTGGGTACAGCTGTCAAGGTGAGCTTAACAAATTGGTTTGGGGAAACAAGGGCAGAAGATAACATCAGGGACAGAGGGTCTTGCAGAAGGTAGCATAATCAGGGTTCTAGGAATGGGACCAAGAGGCAAAACAAAAGCTAGTTTTCTGTGACTGGTAAGGCACAAATGCAGTGAATGTCTTAGTTACGATATCCAGTGAAGTAAATTATCCAGTGAAGTCTTTTAGGTTAAATGTCTTTCTCAGAGTTAGAAAGACATTTAAACCTGTATTGTTTTTTTTTTTTCTTTAACTGTGACCTGCTGCCCCGTTGTACTACCCCATTGATGAGACAGAGGCAGATAAAGAGCTCCGCTCTGTGCAGAAAGGGCTTGAGATTTCACACACGCCGTCTCCCAGTGTTTTCTGGTGTCAGCTAAAATCCGGGAGGACAAAGTTGACAGGCACACTGCGTTCCGTGCCTGGAATTAGTATTCCTCGCAGACGTCCGCTGGGCCCTCGCTGTGTGTGTTGTTACCGTAACCACCTTCAGCTGACTCAGTGCCACTTAAAAGCAGGGGAATTTCAGACGACAGACACGCTAAACAGATGTGGCAAGGCACCTGTCTGTGTCTCAGGCTCCCGTGAATTCGGTGATGGTTACGTGAGAGACGCATTTGTCCTCCCTCGTCTGCCATGACTGTCAATCAGAACAGACAGTCTTCAATGAGAACTGTATTTCATGGCTTCTTAGTTGCCTGTAACAACACTCAGGTATTAATTTATCACTGTACTTTGTATTTTGTTTGATGTTTTGGGATGGGAAGCTATATTTTTGAGGTTAGTTTACCTATTTGCATTGCTACATTTAATGTTCTGTGGAGTCTTACAGACTAATATTGTTCTATGGATAGCACCCCTATGAATTAACCGCTAGCACTGGTTGGGTGCTACAGTACCTTGGCTACCCATCAGTTATCTACCAGTTACTTGTGATAATGAGATTGGTTTGTGAACAACTCCTTCAACTACTGAAAATCCACACTGATGAAGGTCGAGTGCAGAGAAGTTTGTGCTGCTCATGTTTTACTTACACAATGTTCTGAGGGCAGAAAGAAAAATGATTGGTTCAGAGAGAACCAGTCAGATTATAGAGGATGAGTCCTAGCAATTAGAGGAGGTGGGACCAAGACATCTGATTGGTTGGTCCCTCCTCTAGTTGCTTGGACCCACCTCCTCTGCAATCTGATTGGTTATCTCTCTGAACCAATCATTTTTCATTCTGCCCTCAGAACATTGTGTAAGTAAAACTCCCACGGGTGTTTGGGTTACACCCATGGTGGATCTATGTTATAATAAAAACAATGAAAACCATCTGACCCTATATTTATTTCGTAGTTGTCTGTACTCATATGATGCTCTTTCAGCAAATCCCAGGCATCCCAGAATTCTCCTCTAACTTAATCCCCTACTGCAGAGGGTTATTCTTAATCCCTTATCTGGTTATTTAAAAAAAAATTGAAATCAACTTGAGAATCAGTGATTCAACGTTGTCAGTGTAATGAGGGATCATGGATACAAGAACATTCTCACATACATCGATGGTGCTTGGCTCGTGTGTGTGTGGGCGGCAGGAGTGCCGTCAGGTGGAGAGAGGTGTGATTCAAAGCAGGTCGTTGTTCTGGTTGCGGGGGGGTGGGGATGGAGCACGCCGGGGCCCTTGGTTCTGGGGGTGACGAGGGAGCACACTGTGTTCCTTGCTCCATGTCCATTCCCTTTTTAGGAAGTAGTGTTTCTGCTTTTCCCTGGGCATTCGCACCAGGTTCCTTGGGGTTATTCCTGGTGTGGTAGTTCTTTTGGTGAGAGAAAATGCTTTTGGGCACCCCTTTAAGACTGTGAGTCAGATTTATCAAACCTTTAAGAGGAGTTCTTGAACAGGAAAAAAAAATCTTTTTGCCCTTTCCATAATGTTCTTATTGTTTGTAAATCTTTCATTTATATTTTAGAGGGTTTATACTGTAGCTCAGGGAAACGACATGAAAGTTCCATACTTGAGCAAAGAATGCGAAAGCAAGATAATCTTTACATGTGCAAATATGTTTATCACTATTATTAGTAGGTGTTTTAGCAGGTGAGGTACACAGTGAGCGTCACCGTGAGCGTCCTCCTGTATTTATACGTGATGAAGGTGTGCTGTCATCTACGTGCGAACATTTCCGAGTAAGCACTTGCCGTTTTCCATGGTTCCCCTAATCCCAAAACGAGAAATGTGGGCATTATTTACTGTTGAAGTTTGTCTCCATTGATTAGATACTCAGTATCAAGCACGGTCACATTTGTCCACAAGTGCCCAGACAGAAATATGTCCCTCCCACTTAAGTAATTTTGGCATTTAAACCTATATTCTGTGAACTATACATATTTTTACAAAAACATTATACGTACTGAATGTATGTAAAATCAAATCAAAGCTTATTTATAAAGCACTTTTAAACAACCAAGGCTGACCAAAATGCTGTATAGATTTACATCCTTAATGAGAAAAAGTAGAAAAAACAATGACGTCAAATAAGAAACATAAAATGAAGAACAACAGACTCATTACATTTTATTCCATCAAGAAAAGATGCGTCTTAAGTGAAGAGAGTCGAGGCAGATCTAAGATGCCAAGGTCGGCTATTCCAAAGTCTAGGGGCAGCCACCCCAAAGGCTCGGTTGCCTCTGGTCTTCAGCCTGGTCTTAGGGACTTTGAGCAGAAGCTGTTGAGACGACCTACTGTAAGTGCTTTGGCCAGAGTATAAAAGTGTAGCAGTTCAGCGAGATATCCGGGTGCCAGCCCGTTCAGTGCCTTTAAAAACAAGCAACAACATTTTAAACATAATAAAAATGTGCCTGTATTGTTTCTAAAAGTAGCTAATACTAGGCCTATAGCTTTGAATGTGAAATACATATTAAGTAGTGGAGTCTTGTACTGTAATTTGAAATTTGACTAGATCCTGTGCATATAAACCCTGACAAATCGTCCCAGGGTAAAAAACAATATTGTGATTATTAAGTTAAATCACAAAAATGCACGACTGTGTAAAATGACGAAAGAGCGAACGGTTTGTGACTTTTCTCCATCCTATTTCCAGACCTCGGTGTATTCTACCACCAAAGTCAAATCAAAATCCTCGCTACAATTGGCGTCGCGGCTGCAGTCCTACAGTCTACGTGCGGATGCTGGTTCTGGGGAGGTTAAGATTGCTGTGTAATAGGTTTTACTTAGACCACTGAGAAATAACAGTCTTACGCCTTATAGACGTTAATCGTAAGGCACTGGATTCGTAGCAATGCGGTCGGGTGCTGTGGTAGTGAAAGGTTAAAGTCGGAGGCGCTGCACTCAAACTACAGCCAGAGACAGGAGGTCCCGCGGCGACCGGCGGATGCGTACAGAGGACGGACGTATAAACACGCGCACCTTGACGGTACAAACTTGGCCCGCTGCGCTCGTGCGGAGCAGCCAGGCGCGCTCGTGCTGACACGAGTGACAGTCGAGCTGGCGCGAGCCCACGTTCACGGACCCTCCGACCTGCTGGGACAGTTTTCCGGCTATTTATCAGTTTTCTTTCTTTCCTCCCGATATCTACTTCAAATTGTGTTTTCACCGGCTGCACAATTGCATCTCATATTTATCTATTGCTGATGAGGCGGCGCGATTAGATACAGGACAGGAACGTACTGGCATCGGACTGGAAATAACTCGTAATAAGGAACTTAGGTATTTGGATATCCTGAAAATATGAAAGCTGTTTTTTAAATATATAATCGAAGCCGAGTATTTTAAGTACAAATGGTAAGTAGTAACTTTATTCAATTCCTCTTTTTTTCTGCGTTTCCACATATTTGGATTGATTTCTCATTGGTATTCACGCGCACATTCTCTTCGTAGTTCATCAGTTTGATGAATGTCTCCTACTGACGGTCATCGCTGTGACTATCAGTATGAACTAACATTTAATTAAAAATAAATATCCAGCCGCACTCGGGATCTGGGGATTTAAACAGCGCCATTTGATTAAAACACTTCTGCGGGCTAGCTAAACTGACAGAGATTTGATTTACTGACAAGAGTGTAGACTATTTGTAAAATGCATATTCGTGTATGTACAGTATATATGTATTATCGGGGATAGGGCAATGTCAGTGTTATGAGGGAAAAAGGCACAGAAAAAATGCAGAACATCCCGTGATGATTATTCCGCTAATTTAATAAGAAGTAACGCTCAGAGTACTTCTTTAAAGTAAAAAACTGAGAGAAATCTTCATCGGAGGATTAAATATTCGCACGAATAGCCTTTGCCACCTCAGTGTTTAGTGTCGAAATAAATGCTCTTTAAATGCCCTAATAAGGAGAATGCCCAAAACGAAAATATACCGGGATTGTTTTATTATATAGGCTATAGTTTCCCCTTTCTCCATCCATACAGTGTGTCTTGTTTATGTTATGTAATAACGTCGCTTAGAATTAGAAAATAAAATATGTTTTGTTTTTGACAAAAGTGAAATGAATGCAGTTTTTGCGATCTGTGTGGTCTCACAATGACCCAGATGCTTTAGTTCAAGCACCTATTTGGATCTCTCACTTGACGGTAACTTTTCACTGATCTTCTGCCTCGCGGATTCGGGTTCTAGGTAGTCTGTTCTCTCTGAAGAGAATCTGTGTTTGATAATCCTCAGTGTTCCTCTGCAAACGACTTTTCAGAGAGGCATACCACCTGGTAGCAGTAACTTTCACTGTGACTGTATTCAAGTATTAATAAACAGTTTACCAGACACAACACACTGGGATAGCCAGTTGATTTAATAATTCGGTGTGGTTAATAAGAAAGAAATGTATATGTTTATATGTATACTTATCCATGGTATGCTGTTTGTAAATCAAAATAAGTCTTCTTATGACAGTGGGTATGTTTGTTAAGGACAGTGTCCATGACTTTTAAATTTGTCACCTGGGGTGGTACAATTCTTAGATCCTCTTGGGGTGCCATGAAATTTAATTCCCTGTGTGATGCATTAGAGCAAATAACTTAAAGCTGTCATAATTAAATAGGCATGGATTTTGCAAGGGTTGTAAACTTGCCCTTTAGTTTCCATGAATGTCATTGTTCTCATTTCTCACAGTGCGTCCGAGTGCCTGCTTGTCCCCAGCCTGCACCAAGCTCCATGTTTCAGGCTTTGAGCTCATCTCTAACCCCCATTCGTGTAACCAGTCATCCTTCGGGTCCGTGTTCCATCTGAGTCGTCTGCCGCCGTCCAGATGTCATCATGCCTCTCATCAGCAACGCCAACCACGATTTCAGCAACCTCTCGCTCAGCGATGAGAGCAGCCTGGATCACATGTTTACCGAGATCCCGGAGACTGAGACGGTCAAGGGTGTCTACTACAAGCGTGCCCAGCTGATCCGTCGACCTGAGGACCTAAGTGGGGTGGACCATGGACTGCTGGCCATCATCAATGTGGGGGGCAACCGCTACACCTTCCCCTGGAGCACACTGGAAGAGTTCCCCCTGACGCGGTTGGGCCGTCTTCGTCTCTGCAGTAGCTTGGAGGAGATCACGCAAGTGTGCGACGACTACGATGAGGTGGCCCGTGAGTACTTCTTCGACCGGAGCCCCTCCGCTTTCCGCGTGATCCTCAACTTCCTCGCCGCCGGGAAGCTGCGCATGCTGCGCGAGATGTGCGCGTTGTCGTTGCACGACGAGTTCGATTACTGGGGCGTGGAGATGGCCTACATGGAGCACTGCTGCAAGCGCAAGATGTACACGCGCATGGAGGAGCTGGCCGAGCACCAGCGGCGGGAGGAAGAGCGGCGACAGCAGGGTGCGCAGGTGCGCCCCCCGGTGGACGACACACGGTACCGCAGGTTCATGAACGGACTGAGGGACATGGTGGAGAATCCACAGTCAGGGTTGCCGGGGAAAATATTTGCCTGCCTGTCGGTCATCATGGTTGCCGTGACGGTTGTGAGCCTCTGCATCAGCACCATGCCTGACCTCAGGGAGGAAGAAGGCAGGGTGAGTTTCATGGGGAAAACCAGCTGCATTTTTAGAACACAATGCTGGGAGATACATCATATGTTCAGTTATCATTTTTAAAGCAATGTGGATTAAGAAATTAGATATTAGAAGCTGGGATTAGCAATAGCAAGTTCAACAAACATTTCACAGTCGATTATTTGCATGGTAGTCCTTCACAGGGCTGGTGTTGTAGGTCACAGTGCTCTCTCATTGGTCTGCTTTAAAAGACTAAAGCTGTCTTTATGTAAAGGCCGCTCCTGTAAACTGCAGTCTAAACAACTAGGCCAGCTCAGTATTGCAGAACAGCCTGAAAATTATCTGACTGAGTGTTGAAATGATAAGACGTTACAACTTAAGTAAAGCTGAACTTCAAGTATGTAAGTCTCCTGTCAAATCACAAACTAACTAACACCTAATATTCTTTCATGTGGATCCACAAATGGTCCTCAGTGTCCTTCTTGCGAGGTCTGTATTTGCCCTTGCATATCTTGCAAAGCAGAAGTCCACATTTCTTACTGAGATAAAAAGATCCTCCGTTTCAGCAGTTCCTGGAAGATTACTCTCCATTTTCACTCTCAGATGGACAGTTAATCCCATCACAGGTCTCCTCCTCAGCAAACAACACGGGCACCGACCCCAGACAGTGAAAGCCGACTGATCGCGGCCTGTGGTGTACGTGCTGTTAGCTGCTCTCCTCGTTTTAGCTGACTGATCGCGGCCTGTGGTGTGCGCGCTGTTAGCTGCTCTCCTCGTTTTAGCTGACTGATCGCGGCCTGTGGTGTGCGCGCTGTTAGCTGCTCTCCTCGTTTTAGCTGACTGATCGCGGCCTGTGGTGTGCGTGCTGTTAGCTGCTCTCCTCGTTTTAGCTGACTGATCGCGGCCTGTGGTGTGCGCGCTGTTAGCTGCTCTCCTCGTTTTAGCTGACTGATCGCGGCCTGTGGTGTGTGCGCTGTTAGCTGCTCTCCTCGTTTTAGCTGACTGATCGCGGCCTGTGGTGTGCGTGCTGTTAGCTGCTCTCCTCATTTTAGCTGACTGATCGCGGCCTGTGGTGTGTGCGCTGTTAGCTGCTCTCCTCGTTTTAGCTGACTGATCGCGGCCTGTGGTGTACGCGCTGTTAGCTGCTCTCGTCGTTTTAGCTGACTGGACTGCGGACTCCAGCGAGTGTCATTCGCACAGTTCCACCCATATCCAACACTAGACGTCGCCATGGAGTGATGAGAGTGATAGGAACAAAGCCATCAAACCCACCCGATGCAAGACGAGCAGGGCTGTTTGCTGTGACTGGGATCGAATGCTGCTGTGGTGCCAATTTCAGTTTGGACTGTAGCGCCACTGGAGAAGCCCCACTCATCCCAATTTGAATTCCAGTCCCACTCCAAATAAGATGCCCAGCTGGCTAGAAAGATGCAGACAAAACGAATAGGGGCATCCTAATGCCTGCTTTGGGGGTTAGATCCTCACTAGCAGGCCAGCAGGTCATTACCATCAATTAGACCATATTTACAGTCTAGTTAATGTTGGGTCGGCCTAGGGTGTCCAGCTAGCTGAGTCCTTGTCATATTCGGTTCAGCAAAGGGAGCCAGTTCTCTCCGGTCATCATGCCCCCATCTGATCAACAGCGTCGCTCCCATGGAAAGCTACAGCTCAGCCTTCCCTTTGGGCATATGAATAAGTTATGGAATCCGCGGACAGGAAGGCCAGGCGAGCTTAAGATAATGACTGCGACGGTCAAATTCAGATAGGCTCACCGGCCACGGCCACTAACATCGTCACGCTCACACGCAGCTGGGCTGACAGGCTACTAAAAGTATATTTAAGGTGAATGTAGATAATTGCATTCTGTGTGTCTAATCAAAAATCCATCAAAAAAAAAAAACTCGACAACATAAGGTTGGGGGGTGGGTGAAGCACATTACTCGCGTACTGCCCGCAGTGCAGTTTCTCTGTAAACAGTCAAACAGAAATTGTATTAGCGTCTCATACATAGGGCTCTGTGCTGTTCACTGGCCCAACACCCAATGCACAAGAAAACAAAGAGTCATTGTGCATGCAGGGAGCACAGCCTTATGTCGCAGCTTTATTAGTCTGCTGCTCTGGGGTTCTGATGCTATGCAGAAATGGAGCACATTTAGGGAAAAAAAAAACTTCTGCACATTATTGAGCCCCTGTGAGGGTCCCACCAGCTCAGTGCCGTGTAAACGAATCCCCCAATTGCCGACCTTGCGGAAGCATGCCAGGGATCCTTCCGGAGCTCACGGTGCCGCCACCCCTCCCACCCTCAGGTCAGTTTTCCCCCAGCGCTTGTTTGCAAATTTACGCAGCAAACGACGTCACTCGGGCCGACTAAGTGCAAATGTCACTGGCACTCCTGTGTCCGTTGAGTATACACTACGGAATATTAATCAGTAATTCTTGGCAAAAAGTGGAACAGTATAGTGAAACATTAATGCAGTATTATTTTTTATGGGGTGTGTGTATAGATGGGGTCTGATTTGTTATTAAACACAGTGTGAGGCTGGAACATTTCAGGATATGAGGTGGATACAAACGTTCAGTATGATGCAGGAAGACACGAGTATGAGAGGAGGAATGGCGAGCTCAGGGTGAGGCCAGACTTGCCGCACACAGTCAGGAAGCCAAGGGAATGGCCCCCAAAACACACACACACACACACACAGACAGACCTGTACTCATATCTTTTTGGGGACCGTCCATTCATTTCTATAGGCAAAGCCCTAATCCGAACAATGACAACCTTAACCGCTACCCAGTCCTAACCTTAACCATGGCAATTTTAGTTTTCTGATCGCAGTCACAGATTTATATAAAATTGAATTTCCCCTTGTGGGGACACAAATGGTCTCCATAATGTCAAAATAGCAGGTTTTTATCACATTGTGGGGACAATCAGAGATTCTATGTTTTGTTTTTTGTAGCTACTCATTTGTCTGTCCTCATTTTTCTGTTGGATGTATTATGTCTTATTGCATTTTATTTATTAATTTTATTCTATGATTAATGTAAAGCACTTTGATTCCAACATTATTGGTGTTGTTTTAAACATGCTATATAAATAAATTGCCTTTGCCATTCGTTCCCCACAATGTAATCTATACCTGGACCACAAACACACACACACACACACACACACACACATATAGACTCGTACACTGAAACAAACAGACAGCATCACATGCATAAACACACAAAGTCTGTGGCTGATAACTTTTTTATTTACTACATTTCCCCAGTGGCTCCGCTCCTCTGACCCTGAAACTGTGTTTGTGTGGTTTTCTGTTGAAAAGTGTGTTAATGTGCAGAAATAGCATTCCTCTGTGTGTTTGTGTGTCTGTTCAGAGAGAACGGGGAGTAGTTAGGAGAGGCAGCTGCAGTAACTTTGATGGATATGGGGAGTTAAGGGCACCATCTGTATTCACACACTTACTGCCTTTCAGCCGCAGTCTCTGTGTGCGTGTCCATGTGTGACAGGATTTCATCATTTCCTGTCCTTCACCCATTCATCTTCCATGCGCTTATCCTGGTCAGTGTCACTGGGGGCTCGAGTCCCAGGCTGTACAGGGCACCAGGCTGGGGTACACACTGGCTGGGATGCCAGTCAGTCACAGGGCACACATGCATGCAGTCACACTCCATGGGAAATTCAGAGATGCCAATTAGCTTAACATGTCTTTAGATTACGGGAGGAAACCGGAGTACCCAGCGGAAGCCCACGCGAAAGTGAGAACATGCCGACTCCACTGGCACTGAGCAGAGGCGAGATTCCACCCACCAACCCTGGAGGTGTGAGGAAACAGAGCTACCCACGGAGCCACCGTGCCGCCCCATTTCCTGTCCTTGTGAGGAACTGTTCTCACACAGGCAGCAAAGCCTAAGAAAAAATGACTTCATTAGGGTCCCTGATCCTTTTCAGAATGATAACATGGAGTAGACTGCAGGTTGGTAGGGGAGATGGAACAGAGCAATAAGGGACCCTGGAAACACGAGAGACGAGCGCTAGAGAAAACAAAAGTTAACCTGGGTTTGGAAGATATATAAGGACAGAACATGGCAGACAATGCATATTTCCAGAAACCTGCTCTTACTTACAATGAAGTTCTAACACTAAGCTATAATAAGTAATTGTCTTAGTTACAAAAGATGAAAATAATTCCTCAGTTTGGGAAAGGTATGTATTCTTATCTTAAAATTGCAGATGTTTATAGCCAGGTCTCAGCAAGACATATTCCCCTGCTCTGCTCTGTGTCTCTGTGCTGGCCTGACTGCAGGTGGCAGCTCTTTGAAAGTCAGCACGCACACCAGGCGCACACCGTGTACGCACACACAGGCGCACATACACATACACACAGGCGCACACACACACGCACACATACACACACGCACACCAGGCGCACACCGTGTACGCACACACAGGCGCACATACACATACACACAGGCGCACACATACACACATGCACACACACGCACACATACACACAGGCGCACATGCACACACACGCACACATACACACATGCACACACACGCACACATACACACAGGCGCACATGCACACACATACACACAGGCGCACACACACACGCACACATACACACCAGGCGCACACCGTGTACGCACACACACACACAGGCGCACATACACACACGCACACATACATACAGGCGCACGCACACATACACACAGGCGCACACGCACACATACACACAGGCGCACACGCACACATACACACACGCACACATACACACATGCGCACACATGCACACAGGCGCACATGCACACACACGCACACATACACACATGCACACACACGCACACATACACACAGGCGCACATGCACACACACGCACACATACACACAGGCGCACGCACACATACACACCAGGCGCACACCGTGTACGCACACACACAGGCGCACGCGCACATACACACACGCACACATACATACAGGCGCACGCACACACATACACACAGGCGCACATGCACACACACGCACACATACACACAGGCGCACGCACACATACACACCGGGCGCACACCGTGTACGCACACACACAGGCGCACGCGCACATACACACACGCACACATACATACAGGCACACGCACACACATACACACAGGCGCACACACACAAACACATACACACAGGCGCACACATACACACACGCACACATACACACAGACGCACACATACACACAGGCGCACACGCACACAGGCGCACACGCACACATACACACAGGCGCACACGCACACATACACACAGGCACACAGGCGCACACACACACGCACACATACATACAGGCGCACGCACACATACACACACGCACACATACACACAGGCGCACACACAAATACAAATCAGCGCCGCTCACACTTGCTGTCTTCCTCAGAAAGTGTGAGACTGGGCCAGTGTCCCGCCAGGCATGCTGGGTAGATGGTACACTGTGGAAAACATTCACCATTATTTTAAGCTGAGAATGAGAAGAATTATTTAGGTGCAAAACAATAAAAAAAATTTGAATGCAGCAGCACTTTTCAGCTGGAACGTTGAAGGGGGGCAAGGCATTTCCATGGATTTTACTCCTATTTTTCCCTCTATTGCAAGATTTCTCTCTACAGAACTTATCCTGGGTATTTTTCCTCCCTCCTCCAAACTGCAATCCATCTCTACTTCAATATTCAGCACTCCTGAAATATATCTCACTGTCCCTTTCTATACCCGGACAGGGTCTGGTAATTTTTTTTCCCGACCAGTGCAGTATAATTTGAGTTCTAGATGACACCAGCAGGAGAAAGTGCCTTCTTAGATCTCTGTGGGCCACATCTCATTCACGTCACGCTCCTCCCTTTTCCTATCCCGTCTTAGGATCTAGACATCTTGATAATTGCTTTCCACAACATTTGAGAGATTTTTCTATTAGAGCGTCTTGGGGGGAGGGGGGTAAGAAAATTTAAGAATTAAATATGAAGAAGGATAACAGGACAGACAGACAAAAAAACAAGACAGTTCCTTTGTAAACTGTTGACAAGGTTTTAATACTGCAGCAAAAGCGACCTGAATCGTTTCCAGTAAAAAGCAGGGTTTGAACTCCTGAAAAGCACAAGGTCAATGAGACTAAACACAGCTCCCTTATGCTGCAAAAACCAAACTTAATTTATTCAACCTGGAGGGAAAAGGGGGAGATTAGCGCATAGACTAGCATATAGAAGGCTTGAATTTTAAGATGCCTATCTCAAAGGATGGACTTTTGAACTAGATGGAGGTGTGCGTCAAATGAATAAAGATTCAGTAGCATGAGGTAGAGAGAGAGATTTAATTCTGTAAAAATGGGCTCCAGTAGCCAAACAGAATATGTGTTTGCTTTCCTAGTGTGTGCATCTTGTGTTATTGTGCAACAGTCAAACATTGACATATAAATGATGATTCCTGCCCTTATTCTTTCTTTCATGGCTGGCACTTTGGTTTGCCTATGATAGCTGTTCCCAATCAGCTGTTATAATGCCAGCTGTTTTGTTTGTGCGTGTGCCCTGCATCGAACTGGCGTCCCATCCAGCCTCATGCCCTGTGCTGCCAGGGACAGACTCCACCCCCCCACCAGTGACCCTGACCAGGACAAGATATTTCTGCTGAAGGCATTAAAAAGGAGTGAATCAGGGACCTTGAACAACTTCGGTTTCACTCAGGATGAATAAACTTCTCACGGATTGTGAGCAGAATGCTGACTTCTGTAAAAACTTGGAAAATGGTGCAACCAGGGGCAAGAGTATATGAATATCAAAATTTCAGGCATAAACCTTAATATTGAAATAAGAAAAAAAGGAAAACACTTAAACGTGTTAAAAGCAGTTGGTATGTACTGGTTTCTTGCGTTGTCAAGCAGTAGATTCTCAAAACAGCAATGAATCGAGGTCCATGCCAGGACACCTAGGGAAAACCTGGACAGTGGTTGATATTGAATGGAAAGCCCACGCACCATAGGTATCGAGACCTCATTTCCCCCATTTCTGCCTCCCACAGCAACTTGCTGGGTGGTGGAGGAGTGGGGCATGACCCACTAAGTCACCCATTCACAGACTTGGGTAATTCTGGTCCAGAGAGTAAAAGTCCGGACCGGGATTTTGTTTCAACCAACCAGTTGAGCATAAAGAGTCACAGAGTATTCACATTGGTTGAAACAAAATCCCGGTGTGGACATTTGCTCTCTGGACCTGAATTACCCAACTCTGCCCATTGATGTTTTTTCTGTTACTCTTCAGCAGCTACCCAAGAACATATGCCCCACCAGAGTGCCAGATAAAAGCAAAATACACTTAACTACTTATCAAAATTCTGTTAACTCTTAGGCACTGTGTTATCTCATGACAAAATATCTCAGTTCATCTATGTTTGGTTTTCAAGAAAATGGAGTGTGAAAATTACAGAAATACAGTAGCTACTAAATTCACACCAAATCCAAGGCAAAGCTCCCCTTTTCTCAGCTTCAGTATCAGTCAAGTTAGTGTTCTGCCTTTGCAGGGCAGAGCAGAGATAATGCAGAGTGATGCACACACTCCCAAACATTTGTCTGGAAAGCTGCATCCAACTCGGATGCTGCTTCGGTCTGTAGTGAATTCGTTGGAAATGGAACATCAGTCTTGAGGAACCTGCCTTAAGGCTCTGGGGACAGAATAGTGTCACATTCCTGATGTCTGTCTGCACATTTTCAAACCTGACTAGGCTACATACAGCAGCGCTAAGCTGTTCTGTATTGCTGAGAGTTATACAGATTCACCAGTTCGTCATGACTGGACCATTAAAGATAGGAAGAAAAAAGAAAGGAAGGAAGGAAAAGAAAGGAAAAGAAGTTCCCAGAGGACACTGCATGCATTTCGACAGCAAATAGATACAACTAGGCTATAAAAGACACAATAAAAATAGATACAAGTTACATGGAGACAATTAACCAAAAAAGTGCAAAATGCAAAAACAGCATTTTCCAAAAAATGTATAGTAAAAGAGGTCTTCAAAAAATCCCCCTGATGTTCCAAAATCTAAATAGCTAGCGAGTAGGGTCAGAAGATCTAGGAGTCACAAGACACTTCTTGTTATATGTGTACCTCTACAGTATATACTATAATGACAAATAAAGTTGAGTTGAACTGAGATGTAGCTAGCTGGTTAGCAAAACATGCCGATTTAGCATGTCCTAAATAAGGAACATGTTCATTTAATATTTAGTGTAGTGACTGTTTGTGGCCAACAGGGGGCCCCCAAACTTCAGGGGCCTCATGCAACTTTGTAATTTGAGTGGTGGTAAACACTACTGCTGATTATTATTAGATGTCATCAACTCAGTGTGGTAACCATACAGTCAGTATTCCTCCAGAATGCCCTTCAGGCTTCTCCATGGTGTGTTCATTACTGAGATTCCACAAGCATTATAAAAAAGGATAAAAGGTGGCAGATCAACGGGCTGCATGTGCTGTAGTGTCTCCAGTCTAAGTGCTTAATTGCTTCGCTCTCTTGTGATGTACTGAGGGCACCTTGAACTGTGTTGTTAATGGACCTTTTTTATGGAACATTATCAGATAGTGTAACTTAGACCTCCCTATTTAACTGTTGTTAGGTTACTTGTCATCAATGTGTTTTATATGTATATATAATTTTTTTTTTTTTTTTTTTTACAGAAACTGCCCATAAAAATTGCTGTATGATATCCCCTGCCCTTCTCATGTGTTCCCCATAACCTCTCCTTCACAGGGCGAATGTTCTCAGAAGTGCTACCACATGTTCATCATTGAGACCGCCTGCGTGGCGTGGTTCTCCCTGGAGTTCCTGCTACGGTTCGTCCAGGCGCGAAGCAAGCTGGAATTCATCCGCGGACCTCTCAACATCATCGATGCCATGGCCATCCTGCCCTATTATGTGTCCCTGGTGGTGGAAGAGGACTCCCCATTGGACACGGAGCGGGCCAGCGGGGGGCGGGGCTACCTGGACAAGCTGGGATTGGTTCTGCGCATCCTGCGGGCGCTGCGCATCCTATACGTGATGCGGCTGGCGCGCCACTCCCTGGGCCTGCAAACGTTGGGGCTGACCATGCGGAGGAGCATCCGGGAGTTCGGCCTGCTGCTGCTCTTCCTTGCCGTGGCCGTCACACTGTTCTCACCTCTGGTGCACCTGGCCGAGAGCGAGATCACCGGCACGCAGGACTTCAGCAGCATCCCCGCCTCCTACTGGTGGGCTATCATCTCCATGACCACCGTGGGCTATGGGGACATGGTGCCTCACAGCATCCCTGGCCAGGTGGTGGCCATGAGCAGCATCCTCAGTGGTATCCTCATCATGGCCTTCCCAGCCACCTCCATCTTTCACATGTTCTCACGCTCCTACCAGGAGCTCAAGCTCGAGCAGAAGCGGCAGATGAAGGAGGAGACAGTTTCGTTGGGCACCACTGCAGTTTTAAACGAGGATGTGGATGGATCTAGAAGCCTTCTCCTATCGCCTGCCCAACCGCTCTTCCACGATGCAGATACGGTCTTTTCCCAGGACTGCCTACCACTAGTAGAGAATGGGCATGAGGCCACTGGGAAAAATCACCTCTGTCTCCCTCCTAGAGCATTATGAACCTTCAAAAATGTTGCACCGACTGCAGGGCATCTTTTCTTCTGATCCCTAGAGCTGTGAGCTGTGCAGAGGACATCAGGACATCAGGACAGCCGCTGTTCCAGATCATTTTGATCCCATTCCAAGAGCGGAGTTGCTTCCTTCTTCCAACCAGACAGTTATGCAAACTTGAGGTTCATAAAGAGCCCTGAACAAAACCTGGTGGACTTCACCTCTCTGAGCATTCCTCGGGTTTCTCCAATACATAACAGGTTAATTTTAGCTGTTCTGCATTTGTATTTTAGCTTAAAATCCCAGAAAGATGGCGGGTAATCCTTTCATCCTGAACCCAGCTATTCAACAGTATTTCTAAAGACTCCACTGGGAGAGATGTGACTGACTGAAACTCCACAGTAAACATAAATAAATATAAGCCCCCCAAACGACCTGTGCAGTAGTTTTCTTTTCAAAGAAGCACGGCAGCGTTCTTTGAAATGTGCTTTCAGCGACCATTTCTCCCAGTCTAAACACAGGAAATGCGAGCAAAAGGTAAATGGTGCTGCTCTCCGGCAGGTTGGTAGGCAAGACGAAGGTATGCAAAAAAATAAATAAATAAAATCATCCCAGAACAGGAGCACACTAGCGGTTAGCAGTGTGTACTCATAATTCATTAGTGGGAATGAAGCGTGCACTACCTCACTGGTACTGAAGAACAGTCCATTTCGGCACATGATCAGTCATGGTCAGTTTTAGGATCATAAATGTTCTCTCTCTCTCTTTTTTTTTCTTCCTTCAGAAGTCCCCGTCACAAGCCTCGTTTCAGTGTGACTTTCATTATACGGGACCCAGTGCACACGGAACGGTTTTCATGTCATGTACTAAATGCTAAGATGTTGCTGGTGAAACGGCTTTAACACACTGTGATTATTGACCTTTGCTTGGTCTGATTGAGTGTTAATTTAACACACCTTATATTAAAGCAGAGTCATTGTGCACCACAAAGGGCTTTGGGTATGGGGTACTTTGTTAGATCCAGGTGGGAAAAGCTGGTGAGACTGCTTAAAATGTATTTTATTTACTGAAAATTAATTGGGTTTAAACTAATAATAAATGGCATTATATCATAATATTTTACTGTAATTTTAATGCACTGATGATTTAAGATAAATTAATAAAACATGAAACATTTGGTTGACACAAAGGCATTTTCCATCCATCCATCCATCCATTTTCCATACCGGCTTGTCATATGCAGGGTCGTGGGGGTCTGGAGCCTATCCCGGAAACCACGGGCGAAAGCCAGAGAATAACCCAGGATGAGGCACCAACCAAAGGCATTTTCACGTTGAAATAAACATGCATAATTTACAGTGTTAATATACAGTACAATGAAGCGAAGTGAGACCTGAGAGGCTGTAGGAGTGAGACGGAAAGGCAGGCTGAAATTCAGGGCAATCTACCTATTTAATCCATGCCAACAAAGCACCCGAATGTAGTGATTGGATAAATAAGGCTTCGACAGCCCCTGGTAGCTGCAATTGCTAAATCCTGCCCATTACCGCCCAGGTAAATCTAATTGGTACTAATGATAAGCGGCAAGTGGGCAAAGCCAGGCAGCGACTGAAGGTGCATGCTAATCTGACCCTGGGTTTTGAAGCCACATTAAACCCATACAGTAAGTACTGTAGCTGAACAGAGCTGGGATGAGGAAGGACAACGGCATGAATAGCACAGAGGTATGGAGGTGGCCAGTCACGGAGCGACGCATGTCAGCTGATGACTTGGATGGAGGAGAGAGAAGAAACTGGTGCAAACATAAGGCTACAATGTAGACGTTTCATGCAGGTCTTCAGGCAGCTTTAATGTAGCGAAACTCCAGAACCCCTGTTATTCAAATTCCAGTGATCACGTCGGTTCTGACCTGGGCCCGGTGTCCTAGAGCCGGCAGGGTGCTGTTTAAGATTCATGGATGCAGTCAGTCCCAAAAACAAATTATGTTCCACATGAGGCGTTTCCTGTGGGAGTGTGGACAGGGCCGCTCCCTCCTGGGGAATGGTGTGTTTGTGAGATATTCACCACCATGTACAAGCATCACTTTGAAATTTGACATTTTTTATATATATATTAAAGAAACTCATACACCATCTAACAGCTGACTGCTGAGGTATTAGAAATGTTTGATAAAAGATTACTTCTAAAAAGCACAGACTGAATTTCGGAATGCACTCTGCTGAAATATACGCTATAATTTCTCATAACTTATGCTCCATAGTGTGATATTTTATGGGATTTTAGTAAATGGCCTGAAAAGTCTTTTCCAATTTCAGAGAATGAAGGAAGAATAGTTGGAAATCATGCAGGATGGGCCCATTCTAGAAGCACTGCGGGCTGACATGGTTCATTCGCTAGATCCGGACCCTGCTCACGTTCCCCCTCATTGGAGAGTTTGTTGCTGTTCTCTGATTATCGGCTCTCACTGTGGACACTGCAGTGATTCCCCAGTGGGGATCACCATGGACCTTATTAAATGCTAGCCCAAGTCTACACCTAATAAATCACATACCTTGCAATCCCCAGTTTAAACGCAAGATCCCCGTTTCCCCAGGTATGCATGTTGCACAAGCATTCACACACAGCTTAATTGAATGCAATTTAACTTGGAGTCATTCAGACGTCGGTAACTACACAGCTGTGGTCACATTTCTATCCAGCCTTCTTCGGCTCCCCTGCTTGTCTGTCTGCTGTTAGGTCTATTCCCATCCGACACTCCTGCCTCATTTACCATGCCGGTGATTCACGTGCGTCATTCCAGAGGCCCTTCTGCAGGACACGGGGAAGCAGGGTGGTGTGGTGATCAAATAAGGTGAGTGAGAGATCAATGGAGGGACGGCAGCTAAGGTTTCGATGAGCAGTGATTCCGATTTTGGTTCAGATTCGCGCGGCGAGAGCTGGCGTGAGGCTCGGCATCCCAGCTGTGTCTGGCTTGGTGATCTTCTGGCCTCCAGTCAAGCTCCTGCCAGTGGAGGCCTCTGTTAACGAAGCCCAGCAGGCCTGACTGAACTGATGAGCTCATTCTGCGTAAATAAGGAGAGCCGAGCTGCCGCTACACAGCAGGTACGTTTGGTTGCGTAGCTGATGCTCTTGGTCTATGCAGCGTACAGCGTCTCCCCATTTTACTGTCTGTCTTAATAGGGAACGCTCCCTTGGTGGAGAACCGCACCACAGCCCCTCTGGGAGTATGAATAACTGAATCTTCAGGTTATTTGTCATTGTCCTCAGTTCTCAACAGGAGTGGGTGTGTCCTGGAGCAGGAATGGAGAGGATGAGTGGACAGACTTAGATAAGAGTGTATTCTGCCGGTGGGGGGGGGGGGAGTCTGACGCTGGGGCTCCTGTTCTCAGTGACTCTCCATAGCAGCAGATCCTGCTCTTCCCTGCATGGTTTCTACCCGTCAGTCCCAGCATTGTAGCCAAATGTATAGTTGTTGTTAGTGTTACGTTTGTCTTCAGGGATCCTTTTGAAGGGGGGGTGGAACTTTACGGGATGCTTTATGCGCACATGCACGTGTGAAATGATCTCAGTAGGACAACGTGCTATAGTTTGGCTTTAACAGGAAACTGTAAACAGCTTGACATACTTAAAAGTCAGTCAATGCTTGGGCTTCTTATACTCTGATTTGTATTAGTAGGAGTAGAATACATACATCAGTATGCAGACTTTGATTTATTACTGTCGAAATGAGTGAACATATTTTCTTTCAATGGCACTGATCCAGTGGCTGGGTGGCACTGCTGTTAAAATGGATTGCACTGCACTTTTTAGAAAACAATGTTAACATATGTTTGCAGCTATTTGTACTGCAGGCTGCCATTTCCTTGGTTATAGTCTGACAGACAGCTGTAGCTGACAGCCTGTCCTGTGTAAACAGAGGCAATACATATAAATACCCCCCCCCCCCCCCCCAGAAGTGTTTGAATACTGACAGCAGAAAGAGGAGGATTTAAGACAAATTAAAACTGCAATTGATGTCATCCCATGTCTCATGCAGGCCATTAGCTTAGGCAGAAGAATCCTGGCTATAGTCGATTGTCCACACAATGCCAATTATACACAATTATATTAAGGTAAATTTTGCCTAATTTGCCATATAAACAGATATTTGCCCATAAGGAGCTCTTGATATTGACTAGGTATCGTATGAACTAGATGGCTAGACTTACAGAAGACGCAAGAGAATTTCTTTCTTTGTATCAGAACTGATGAAGGCACCTAGCAGTGCACTAGTGAAGTAGCTCATGGTAACTGGAAACATTACCTACTATAGCCTCAGAATAATTGCAGTCCTTATTTAATAAGTATAGGTACCAGTTTATCTAAGGCATTTTTGCAGGTGAATATCCCTGCTCAAGCCACTTTGTTCTTGCCTCCTGGGACATTAACTGAAATTCTCCTAAGACCAGTTTCTTCTTCATTAAGTGCCCTGCTTCCCCTTACAGTGAAAAAGGTGAGCTGAGCTGTTTCGTCTAGATATGGAGGGAAAAAAAACCCCACTTGTGCCAAAATGGTTTCAAACTGCCTACAGCAAACAGGTTTCAAAGAATTTTCCCACCAAATTGTTTTGCTTCAAGTTTCAGGTTTTTATAATTAAGTTTTAATCGTATTTTCCAAGGAACACAGAGAAATTCAGCTGTAGGGGGGCGGGGGACGGGAGAAAGAGTAGTGCAGTAAAAGAAGTGAAACAATAAATATGCAGCAAAACAAGTCTTTTGTCTATTGATGCAAACAAAATTTACTGCTAGATAGCCAGTGAATTTCACTTTTGTTATCAGCAGTACTTATGTGAGTCACACAACAAAAGTGTCTTTTTTGATCTTTTTGATTACAGATGTATATTTATCTTTTTTTAATCTGGCTAAAGTAACATTTATTTTGTCCAAAAAACAAAACATAGCATCTGATAAAGACAAATTACTATTAAACACCCACAAAGCAGAATCCTTACTAGCTTAACTACAATACTCTTTTGTGAAATTAAATTCCCTATTGATGTGTGACGTGTGTTCGAGTCATCCAGTTACACAGACAGTTACACAGACAGTTACACAGACAGTTACACAGACAGTTACACAGACCGTTATACAGTTACACGGCTTTCTAAACAGCAACCTGCCCAGAAATATCACACCTCTAAGCAGCATGTTATAGATATTAACTTGTAATTAAATATTAATGGCAATTCTATAGGCATGTCATAAAGGCCCACAGCCATCAATGTTATTTTGGCCATTAACCACACTTTCTCCCAATTGTATTGTGTTTGGTACAGCAGGAGTTCATCCCTTTAGAAGGCAGCCGCGTGTAATTGAGCTATCTCCACTGTTTCTCTCCTTCCTAGGTTTGGAAGGCTCTATTTTGTTTTCTACTTTGACAAGCAAGACTTTTTGAAAGGACCCTTCAGTGCCAGTTTATTTTTCCCCTTTCAGAAATATCAAATGAATCAAACAGAAGTTTGTCTTCCGTTTATTGTGTACTACACATATAGAGATATTCAGCTCTGGGGAAAAATCAGAAGCCACAGCAACATTTTTGTTTCATTAATTTCTCAATTCATGGGTGTGTGTCTGTGAATTTTAATGAAGGGCTTCTTCCTTGCTTTATGGGTCTTCAGTCCTGCTTCAAGGACTCTGATACATACTGTCCTAGCAGTGCACTTCACACCTGCACTTAATGTTTCCCATTCCTTTTGAAGGTCACCTGATGTCATCCACCGATTCATGAGAAACTGTCAGATAAGTTAACGGTCATCTCTAGAATTAGAAAGTTGCTTCTGCTCCCTACCAGGCTGGTTTTTGGTCATTCCCAGTGTCTCCTGCTTCACTTTGGTCTTGTTTACTGCTGTCAGAAATTTTGAACCTGGATGCATCCTGCTGCTCAGTGTAACCTTCTGCCAGCAGAACCAGGGTTAAACCAGGATTTACAAATGCAGATTGCTTTAAAAATATAGAGTGGTATCTTAATTTTCTATATGAATGTATATATTTCTATCTTATTTTGTTTGGTTACTTATGGTTAAGGTTATGGCTGGGTAGGGGGTAAGGGTGTCATTGTTAGGGTCAGGGTTTTGGATTTAGATACATTGCACTCCTCCTGATGCACAGGCTTGATTAGCCCACTTTGGACACAATATGCAATTCACTGAATTCTCCTTTGACTTTGAAATGCTCCCATAAACACAATGCAGAAATTTCCTGGGCTTGAAAAGTGACCTGGTGGGCAGTTGCAGAAATACCTTTTCAGCTCTCCCAGACTATGGTGGCCATGAACAAGTTTACCTGGCAGCTAAGAGTGACAATATTAGCACTCACAACTTGCATAAATGAAATAGACACATGATAAAATGATTTAAGCATGAATAATGTAAGTACCACATGTAAATGCGCAGACAGTGCATTTACAGAAATAAATGAAGTACTAATAAATTCTTACCTCAAGATTCTTTTTTAACCCTCACATATCTCGGAGTGTTTGCTACAGGATGCTCCTTCTTCACGTGATATTTGCACTCACCTGAGCATGTGCAGAGTGAGTTATGCGATTTCTTTTTTTTTTTTTGCCTTGTTCCTGATTGAAGAAATACTCTGTGAAGACTATCCTGTGCTACAATCGTTCCCGGTCTCCCCTATACACATATATCGGTTGTATTGAATATTGGCTAAAACACATATTTCTGAAGAAGTTGTACAAAATATCTTTCTATACAGTCAGTTTAATTTAATTTTCCAGATTTTTTAGTTGACTGTTTCTTTTTAATTGATCTCAAGCTAAATTTTATTTCATTTGTGCAGTAGAGCTGATCTACATCATCGATTACTGTTGGATTTGGATGCAGGTCGTATAGGGAGTAGGAACTGGAGCGATGTACGATCAGTGCGGTGTCCCCATGTGGTCGCGTGCGCGGGGGCTCTGTCAATAAGTCGCCGACATTCATGTCAATCTTTAGAGCCTGAGATTTCAGGCAAGCTCAAGACCCATCAGGCCATTGCAAAATGACGATGAGCTATATCTGCAAAATCCATGATGATTTAACCGGGGGAGAAGGCACCGTACATGTCCGTGTTTGGTAAACGCGGAGATCCCTGTTCCGGGATCGGCCCTACACCCATGCAGAGTTTGGATCTGTAATTGTATGTACATCAAGCAGTAAATCAACGCTAATTTCCTTTACGCTTCCCGTAATTATAAATCGATACTGTGCGTGTAATGTAATGGGCAATAAATGACGCGAGGATAAAACGCCAATGCTGATAAGGTAATATAACATGTTCCTGCACACATACATTGTTTGTTTTGTAAACAAGCCAAGCAAGATTGCCTGGGAAATTGCTGCAGAAAAACCAAGCTGTGTAACCTGTAGGTAGGGAGGCAAAGGGGAGCGATCCGACACCCCAGCGCTATTAAGGCAAGGCTATGCTGCAGACCCCATATTTTATTTACAAATGTATCCAAAAAAAAGCTGCCTTGTACAAAATGGTTGGCCTATGTGAACTACATGGACACTGCATATCGGTACTGTCTAGAGTTACACACCAAAACATGTAAACATTGCATTCATATAATCAGTAATTCAGCCGTGGTTTTTCACTGCACATTTTTAATTAAACAATGTCTTTTTTTTTTGCATTTGCATAGCAGCAGGTCAAAGAGAGTGACCTGAAAATAAATGACTGTGATCAAAAATGACTTTCTTTTATAATGACAGTAGTCCTCATTTTTAATGTATAGTGCAGAGGAGTTCTTGGAGAATTGATTTTCCTTCTGGTTTTCTGATTAACAGTGTCACTGTCCGTGTAGCCAGCATGAATTCTAAAATATTTAATCATATTCGATATAGCAAGAGTACTTGCGAAGAGCTAATGGGTAAAATCAACAGGAACAACCCCAGTGTATTGCTGAGCCTTGAAATGAACGACTGAAAATATGTAATGGTAATTAATCCCAGTGATGAGAATGCCTCTAGCATTTTACCATCCCATAATCGAGCGGTTTGGACATCGACTTCCAAACTGAATTGCATTATGACTAAGACCAGGTCACACAGGACCCATGGCAATTTCCCTGCTGTACACTATCACTGAAATGTGCAAAAAATGGTATTTGTTTTTTTCTTTTTTTGGAAGGGCACGTGCAAACACACGAGTGGATATTTTATAGATGACCACTTTCAACACAGTCTTCTGAAGTTTTTGTTCTCGTCCCAAAACGGCAATGAGTGTTTTCCAATATTTTACCAGAATGGAGCTTGAAATACGTAAGAGCAGTTTTGTTTGAACCTCCATGGTGAAATCTGTCTTGTTTACCTGCCTTTTTCAAAATTCTTAGAGTAATTTTTGAGGTATAGAGACAGTTGAGTTTCCAGAACCAAATTGATTTAATTTAGGTCTACAGCTCCTGCATCTCCAGCTGCCATTCGGGAAAACTGTCCCATCTCATCCTTCATCTTCGTAATTGTATTTCACACTGTTGCGATTTGGGCATAGGAAATAGTTACTTCAGTTTTGAACTGTATTTTCTATTGTTCCATATTAGTACATAACTTACTGTGCTCTATCTAATGAATGTGATGTAGATTTAGTTGACAAAGATCGTGGGGTTATCCTGCGGGTCAAATACTGCTGGTTTTGTAAAGTAAAATTCCCAATATATCCTCCACCAGAGATCCCAGTTTGTCCAGTAAAATCGGAGGCTATAGACTGTAAATGCCAGACTTTTTTCATGGCCTCCATTAAAATAACATTTTCTGTATCATTTAGCAGTTTTTTCCATGCAGTGAAAAGAACTCGCTTTGCACCTCAAGGAAAAAACTTTCAGCCTAAACTGAACCCAGAGCAGCATAATGCAATTGGGAGACATTGATGTTTCACGTACTGGGATGTAAATGCATTGTTGTTTGCCCCTCAAATCTAAATGTCAGGCACATTTTTAGTAGAAAAGTCTAAATAAAAACGAATTGAACTTCTCTGGGATAATAATGAAGCACAGAAAATAAGTCAATAAAGCTAATTAATTTAAATCTAAATTAGTGCAAGTGTCAAGAGTGCAATGAGGTGGAGACTAGAGAGAATAGATATTTAGTAAATTAGTAAATTTGAAAACTGCAAGTTTGAAAACAACTGATGTGCTAATTCCAGTGTATGATGTCAATGATTGGTATTTCTTACTCAGAGGCCCTGTTTACACTTGGTTTTAAAATGCATCTTAAGTGATTGGATAAGCACTAAATACAAGTGTAAACGAGCACTAAGACACACTGTTCACTCAAACCACTTGCCAAGGTGATCTGGGACACATTTGACTGCATATCTTTTGTGACGTAAATGCTAATGCCACCTGAAACACCCCCGCAATAACTGCATGTGGGGCAGTAATGAAATCTGAACACGAGTGGTCAGCTGGGCACTTTGAAGACGCAGGATAGGCAGAGGTGTAAATGGTGATGTGTCTTGGCTGTCTACTTGTGATCCGATCGCCTAAGACGCGTTATAAATCACGTGTAAACAAGGCCTGAGTCTGCTGGCAGCACTGTGTTTGCTTGTCTGCTCTCCAACTTTGATATGTATGTTATAAAATAAAATATGTCATACTGACCTCAAATCGTATCTCCGTTTACATATAAGCATTCAATTCAATTCTTTTTTTTTATTGTTGTGTACAAGTACGAGTACCGTGTACAATGAAATGCTTGCTTGCATGTGCTCCTGCAGACAGTGAACATAGACAACAAGACGGATAGACAACAGGACGACAAGTGAATGTAAAGATAAAGTGAATTATAAATAAGTAAATAAATAAGACCAGAATCCCAGGAATAAATAGAGACAGACACAGAAATATATCATCAACAACCGAGTAAACAAATGATTCAGCTTCGTTTTATTTTGTTCAGTCCTTAGGCTATTATGTTTGAATTACTTAGGTTATGATACAGTTCATTTTATGGGCAAAAGTACTTTACATTATGGGTCTTGTTAATATTACAAGTAATCATTAACTAACACAAACTTGCAAGTCCGTAAATTCTCATCTACTGCGGTCCATCAACATGCAAGTTATTGACTCGCCTGATCAATAAACTGAATTTAGAGCTTGAATAGAATGAAAAGCATCAACCAAGAGTATAGATCCAGGTTCAGACTCTTGTCCATGACTGTGCAAGATTCAGTTTTTCAGTGGTTTGCAAGCTCATTTAAATACAAACAGTGATAATGCTCCATTTATTTTTGTCCTGGGGGCCAAATTATCTTCTCAGACACACATGCTGGAAATGCTGAACTGAAGATTAAAAAGACCTTTAAAGACAATACAAGATGGCGCCACGAGAGTGGCAGCTAGTTACAGCGGCTCTGACCACCTTCTATTCTATTCTACCATGTCAAGGTGTCCGTGAAGATGTCCTGAATTCAGTATAATTTCTTGGATCCGCCATGCAGTCCGTTCCGCTATGTTGCCAAACATTGAACGTGTTGCATGTTCCGCATTGCATGCTGGGAGGAGGGTGCGAAAGGGAGAGAGGAACCACCTACTGTTTGCTATAACCTTGATGTGCCCACTTTGGACATAATATGCAAGTCACTGAATTTTCCTTTGACTTTGAAATGTTCCCATAAACACAATGCAGAAAGTTCCTGGGTTAACACCTTCAGATGCATGTGTGAGCTGTAGAACTGCAACTGATAGAATGTGCACCATAGAACAAGACTAATGATCTCTCCATAATGGCAGGTTGTGTTGAGATTTTAATTGTTCATGGTCTAATATCGTCAAATTGCACACCCCTACAGAACCTGAAATTATAAAAGTTTAGTTCAGCCCACACTGCAGTGTTTGTGTAGGTAATTGGAAGCCAATGACTCATACAGAACAGGAAAAGACAGTCTTATAATTTGTTTACTCATTTAAAAAAATGAATTGTTAACCCTATTAACGGCATCTAAATTAAATGTTAGATATGTACAGTAGGTGTATTTACAAATGGCTCTCTGGGGTCTGCTTAGTGTTTAGATGAACTTTTGTACTAATTGCCATATTAAACATTTATGGGGCATCTGTAGGTATACTTTTAAGTGTATTCATACTCTTTTTATGGTATGTGTGTTTGCAGAATGACACTTCAAAGCCTTGAAATGGATATTAGTGGGAAAACACATCAGCAAAATGTGTTTGGGACACAAGAGGAATATTCTGCTGTGAAATCATCTTCTCGCACTGTAGAATTTGTAAGTCTCAAACTAACCATATATTTGTATCTGAAGGAGATGCAGGACAATGGTATGTAACTCAAAGAAATTCTTTCACAGGACTGAACATTTAATCTCCTGAGCACGAGGGCCACATATTAGTTCAGAATATTTTCAATTCTTAAAATTACTGTTTAGTGAGTTTACCTTATTCCATAATTTTTTTCTGAAATTAGTTTTTTTCAAAGGTTTACAGGTTAGATGTTTGCAGATTAGATGTGTAACTGAACAGGACTGTGGATGTGGCCGGCTGCTTTGATGTGTTGGCTTCATCTTGGCTGGAAGCACTGTGCAGCAGTCTTGATTTATAGGGTAAATTTTGTGTCCTTTCTGCTCTAATGATTGCATATTTATCTATAGCTTGTACTGTATATTAATGTTGCATTGTAAGCTCTGCTAATTAGTGGTTTGATTACATGCAGCACTGTGCAAAAGTCTTGTATGAATACAGTTGAAGTAAATGATGTTTAGTTGATCTTTGCGTTGATGTAGAACTATGATTTTCTTTCTGTCGAGGTGCTGTGGCTTATAGCTGTTCCGAAACCTTTCTTAAAGTCAGCCCAGGATTTGCAGTATTGACTCGAGCACTAGCACACCATATTTGGATAATCAATATCTCATTAAGTTATTTAACTAATTCAATTAATTAATTCCTTGAGCTGGTGGTGCGATTTAATGAATACATGGAATGGCTGGGGTGCCCCTGAGGAGAGGTTTGGGAACTGAAGCGGCGTTCATCTAGCCATCCAACTAGATATCAGTAACTTTTTGGGGAACGGAAGAATTTCTTGTAAATTTTTATTATGTTACTGTGAATTTACATATGTTTTAAAGTTAAATAGTTTTTCTGATCAAGTTTACTGCCAAAATAAATAGCTGTAGATATTGTCTTTGACTAACTAAGACTGTTGCACAGTACTGTAGGTCTGCTTAAAATGACTACATCTTGAACAGTATTGCTTAGCGCTGTTACTGTGGCGTTTACGATTATTAACCCAGTCCAGCTAGGTAGTGCTCTTACAGTACTCCTAAATGCTAGTACCAAACAAGAACAAAGCAATCCTGTAGTAATTCGGGCAGGATGCACACAAATAATTCTTCATTTTAAAAAAGTTTCTAGCAGGGGTGAGTTTTTGATCCTGGGCCCCCACTGAAAAAGCCAGTTCAGGGCCCCTGACCCACTTCAAAAACGAAATAAATAAATAGCAAGTAGAGTCTGAAGATGACATCTGGCTGGCTGTTAGCAGAACATACTGTTTCAGCATCTCTTAAATAAGACAGGAATTTATTTCATATTTAGTGTAGTGCCTGCTTGTGACCTGCAGGGGCTCCCATGCAAATGTGTCATGTGAGTGGTGGTAAACGCATCCGCTGGTGTTTTATAAGCTGGATTTGTAAATTTGCTTTCATTCATCTTTTATAAAGTAAATATAAATATAATCTAGTAAGCTATGGTGTGCGTGGCTCTGTGTGTTAGGGCCCCTGTGCGTTAGGGCCCCTGTGTGAGGCCCTTCACCCCAGTTGCTCCAGGGGCTGGCTAACCCTGTGTCCTCAGCTCAATGCCACTTTGGAAAAAATCTGCTAAATAAATGTAAATTTAGATGCACTTGAGGAGTTTTTGGAATTTCAAAGATGTTATGCTCACCCAGCGTGCACCTGAATTCTCGAAGCTTCCGTTCATTTTTTTTTTAAGCTGACTAATTTTATTCTGGACGTCTTAGTCACGCCGTTGGACCGAGGCAGGTCTAATCGGCATTGCGTTGAGGCCGTGTCTCACCACATTGCATCAGGCTATAGGATGGACCAAAGAAGAAGAAAGAAACTGAGACTTGCAATATTGATTGTATGACCCCCCCCCTCCTCCCCAAATTCACAGGGGTTATGAGTGATACAAAGTTTGAAACAAATTGTGTGTGTCGGTTAGTATATGTAGCAATTAATCATTCAAAACCAGCAAAGGATTGATGGCGAAAGAGAAACTGCTGAGGCAGCAGAAGAGGCCCAAGCGGAGGCTGACTCCTGCGGGCTAATGGAGCAACGTGGGAAGGCATGACGCGTTCATGTGTCAAGAGGCAGACAGACAAGGATCAGGGCCTTCAGAACGCAGAGGCAGTGAAATGACCTGTCAAGCCGCCCAGTGCCATTTTTCATGAGATGTTTGCTATTTCGAATTGTTGTTGATGTACCTTGATGAATATGAATACTTAATAATTTAATATGTTTAATTCACTGTTGATAATGGCGGAGGCAGCGTGGTTAGTACAGTCGCCTCACACATCTGGAGACCAGGGTTTGAGTCTCCATGTGTGGCATTTGCATGTTCTCCCCGTGTCATTGTGAGGTTTCCTCCGATTTCATTGCACAGTCTAAAAACATGAGTGAAGTTGCCAGATTGTCTGCAGGTGTGTGTGTGTGTGTGTGTGTGTGTGCCCTGTGATAGGTTGGTGCCCCATTCTTGGTTGTTCCCTGCCTTGTGCCCAGAGGGTCTGGACCCCCACGACCCTGTGTAGGACAAGCGAATATAGAAAGTGGATCCCCTATAGGTAATGGGGCACCCCCATTTGCCTGGTGAGAGTGATTTTATTCAGTATTAATATTACTTACCTGTTTCTACACTATGGTTAATATTTTGAAGGCACTGATTCAGCATGTGTGCTGTTTTCCTCTGTGTCTGCAAGTAAGGTTCAGGGCTTTTGATGACTGGAATTCAGTTTATCCTCCAGAGAGTGAGGATGGAAAAGACAACCCCCCCTATCCCTCCCCAGCCCTCTGAGCTATGACAGCCTGTCCTGACTCCTAATTAACTGAGCTATCAGTGCCGACTCTGAATAAGCTTCTGATGCGGGTTTAATGTCCTTCAGACAGACTTCTACAGGTCTACCCCCCACCCATGTGCATACCAGGGCCAGATCAGCCACAGAGTGGATGGCTGCTGCTTCTAGCTGAGCCTCCCCCATCGCAGGTCATGTGACTAGCCCCAGGATGAAAGCCATGGATCTAGAAACCAGGTAACCCATTAAGATGGTGTAATGAGAGACGGTCTTTTAGCTCTGTGCTCTCGGATGGCCAGTAACTCTAGTGGTATCTATTGGCAGTAGAAGCAATGCAAGTCCTTCTGGGTTTGTGTGCTTTTGGATGGAGCAGATGAGTGGTGTGCTGGGAGTATTAATGCCTTTAACTTCTAGGGTGATTGGGCTCTAACTGAAACCACCCAGGCTCTGTCTGGCTGACGTTCATCCACATCGGCCATCCCACATCTCGTCTGTTTTTCTCTACCTTCTAACAGAAATAAGAGCTTGGTGACTGAGTAGCGGAGTCACACCTGCAGCTGGGGAAATGAAAGATGAATGTGGACTTGCTGGTGAGGCTTAAAAACTGTAAAATAATAGCAAGTACAGTGAAAGATAGACCCCAAAACAAAACTGTTACAAAATAGTGAACCTTTCTTACAATGGAAATGTCATCCCTTCCCTATTTTACTTATTAGAATTATACCTAGCTGTGACGTATTATTAAAAAAATCAATTTTCTACTATTTCAAATCCTATAAGAAAGGGATGATGTTTATGATGATTATTAATTAATGTGATGACCAAAATGAGTATCATTTGTATTGTACATAGTCTCCCATTCTGTTTATGCCTCGAACCTATTTAACTGTAAATATACTGTGCATCTGCTGGCGTGTTCCAAACTAAATGTCATTGTACTTACGATGACAATAAAGCATCTATCTATCTATCTATCTATCTATCTATCTATCTATCTATCTATCTATCTATCTATCTATCTATCTATCTATCTATCTATCTATCTATCTATCTATCTATCTATCTATCTATCTATCTATCTATCTATCTATCTATCTATCTATATCTATCTAATCTATCTATCTATCTATCTATCTATGAAATAGGTAAGCTGGGTGTTCCTTATTACGGAGGCGGCCTGGATTTCTTAGACTCGTGTTAGTCGTCACGCCAGTTTTCTTCAGCATCAGTTTTTTTGTCATCAGTCTCCAGCAGCTTGTTAGCCGGGAGAAGCTGCTCAGACTCGTACTTTGATGAAGTTCATCCTCTCAGATCAGCCGTTCCTCCCGACTTTGTGACAACACGCCTCCCATTTTCCCTCTGTTGAAGCAATTCTCACGTTCTCATTCTCGAAAATTGCAATCCTTTTTTTTCTTGATCCAATCTGGTCTGGTTTCCGACGACGATGATGACAACGCTAAAGTGAATCTCCTTTGGCTGGACCCGCTGACGCCCTGATGCTAACAGCATTAGCATTTTGCCCGATAATTACAACAGGCTTATTGCCATAATCGCTCCATTAAACCTCCTTTATTGCTTTATTCTTTCCCATTCTCGCCTCCTGCATTCTCCTGAATCTGCTCCTCTAGTGATTCCCAGGAACATCAAGGCTTTTCTCTCTCTTTGGATGCTCCCAGTCTTTCTTTTTAAAAACACACCAATTCAGATGGATTTTTAAGCTATAAACCTTTGTCAGCTTGCATCTGTTTGCTTGTTTGTTCATTTATTTATTTAATTATTTCTAGCTATTTGTCACATATATATTTAATGTTTTTTTGTGCTGCTTGAATTCATTCTATTGCAGGCTTTGAGTATATAACATAAACAGTATATAGCTGTGTACCTTTCGTAAAGAACCTTGATAGACACGGGTATAAGGTCACTTAAATTTTGCTGCAGTTGGGTGACCTCACACAATTTGATGACGGTCACAAAAATGTTATGAAATCCTGTTTCTATACTGCTATACTGTGGTTTCCTTCATGTCAAATGAGAAGTTAATACATCTCTGTTTCTACATATATGAAACCACTTTTTTTCACCCTGGTGATTTTGCATTGAGATTTTAGATTTGAAGCTTTCCTGACGCATCATTTTCAGGTCTTGAGCCAAGGAAAAGATAACGAGTGCAATTAAGGAGTGGATGGTCCTTAATTAAGTCAAATGCTCACCTTCCTGTTTACTTGCAAATCCAACTCTGAGCACAGCAGAATGTACCCAGCAGAACAGGAAGGTTCTGGAAGGTGAGACTTTTGCTCTTTTTCACTTTCACATTTACAGCTGTGCTCCAAGTTTGTCACCTGTCACAGCGAGTCTGGACTGTTCCACATCGCTTACAGAAAGCCCATGTATGTCGGTAACCTGGTTTCATTTCTGGATGAAAAAATAATTTTATTCAAATGACGTGTTTCAAAAATGAATATACACCCTGAAACAAAGTCCACTAAATTGGATATTTTGTATGGCCTCCATGATTTTTACAGTTTTTCTCAGTTGCTTTGGTGCATTTCTCACAACAGAATTAAACTTTGCACAACAGTTAGTTCAACCTCCACAACATGTAGTCGTTTTGGCACAACCTAGTAGCGGTTTCATGTTCATTTCGTCCAAAGGCAAATGCCTTTGGACATGAAGCAGTTGAGTAAGTACAAATATCTAAAGAATGGTCACTTTTGACTTGCTATTCATCACTATCTCCTTGCTTTTATCATGAATGTCACAATTATTTATACTTGTACCGGCTGAATAGTCATTGTCCTTACAACTAATAGTCTTCATTTCATTGCTTGTGTCATTGCACTCAAAATTGTTGAACATCTTGTCAAACAATTTGTACACCCATATTCCTCGTATTGGTGCATACAATACACAACACCTGTTGGCATTTCTGGACGCTCTTTATAGGGACCTAATCCCACAAAATGAAAGGGATGATCCTGGTGACAATCGGACAATGTATGTAGTGGTTTGGGATAATGTTAGCTTCCATCACTCTGCTGTAGTCAGGCAGTGGTTTGCAGCACACGACAGGATGCTTATGGAGTTTCTTCCTCCTTACACTCCATTCCTAAATCCAATTGAGGAGTTTTTCTCTTCCTGGAGGTGGAAGGTATATGACAGGCATCCACATACCCAAATGACCCTGCTAGCAGCTATGGATGCAGCTTGTGATGACATCACAGCAGAGTCCTGCAGAGGGTGGATTCGACACTCCAGAAGACACTTTCCCCGATGCATCGATAGAGCTGACATTCGCTGTGATGTTGATGCAAATATGTGGGCAGACAGACGGGAGCATCTAGATATCAGTGATTGATATGCAGCAGTGTCTGTTTTTCAGTTTTTTTTTTGTTTCATAACTACTGCAGTAAGGTTTACTGTCTAAGTGAGTTTATGTTTGCTGTAAAATGTTTGTTTTACTGTATTTCCCCAGTTGCACAATGCTGTGAACAGTTTCAATTAAATATTATCAAGAGTGCATATGAAGTGTCTTGATTTTCCTTTACAATTTATGGTTTTCAACATGCCATGCATGCTCTCCAGACTTGACATGTCATTGGGAAGCACCTACAAAGAAATCCGTCACAATGAGAACATGTTCAAACCATTTGATTTTGTGACCAAAGGTGCTGGTGTAATGACTTGTAATTGTGACAGCCCTGACACTTTGATTGATATAAGTACTTGCTTTTGATGAATATATTATCTGTTTTGATTAAGGGACTTGCTTTTGAAGCATTGACTACTTATTTTGAGCAACTGACTTTCTTTTGAACAACTGACTTTTCTTTTTGATGAAGTGACTCACTTTTGCAAGTTATCCACCATGTTTTGCAGTTTGCACTAATTGTTTTGAGAAGAGCCTTAGTAGTGGTGCAGAGATCAATTCTGTTGTAAGAAATGCACCAAAGCAACTGAGAAAAACTGTAAGAACAGCACCAACTCTTCCAGACATGGAATGAGCTTATTTATTTTGAACGTTAGCAACATACTGTCTGTCTTTCTCCATTCTTGGGAGCTCAGAGCCTGGATGCTGGATGGAGAGATTGATACTCAGAATGTCTTTTCAGAACTCCATGTAGGTGTTCTGTTGGGTTGGCGTTGGGTGACATGCTACTGCCATCACTTTGATCCTGTCCATCCTCAGAAATGAAGCAGTGGCCTTGGATGTAAGTTTTGGGTCACTGTCATGTTGAAGGAGTGCCTGGCGACCCAGGGCATGCAGAGATGGCACCATCTCCTCTTTCAGTAGACCTGTGAATTCATGATGTCATCAGTGAACTGCAATTCCCCGACACTTGCAGTGTTCATACACCCCCACAGGCTTTACTGGGGGTACCTTGCATTTTTCTTTGTGCTCCTTGCCCTTGTGACGCCATGCAATTTGGCCGCCATCCGTTCCGAAAAGATTTGTCTTGATTTCATCACCTTGGCATTGGTCTCCTTCGTGGGCGAAACCCTTGCGTGCCACCCTCCTGCAGCATATGCCACACTGTGCCACGGGTAACAGTCACCCCCCCCCCCCCCCCGTCAGGCTTTCTACTGCTTTAGCTAACTGTGATGAACTTGCATGGCAATTTTCCTCAACTCTTCTCATTACAAAACCGTCATGTTGAGGTGTTGACTTCCATGGATGGCCTGGAGGTCTGAGAGAACTTTACCAGAAGTCCATCGTTTTTGAGTTTTTGAATCGCATTCGCTTGCTGTATTCTGGCTGATTCGCTTTACTAATTTTCTTGTAGCCTTGACCTTTGTTGTGTAAAAAATGCTTCCTTTCTCAAGTCTTGTGACATTTCTCTTGCATGTGGTTCCATTAGCATTGAATGGGAGGGGATTTTATTTGTTAAATACCACCCATAATTTTCAGTCATCTGACGGCCACCTGTGTGATGATTAAATAGACTCATCAGTTGTTGGATTCTTGTAAATTAGCTTTTTATCAAGTTTTATTTATACGACCTTCATTGGGATTAACTCATCTTTGCACCGTGGTCTTAAATAATTAAAAAAGTTTTCTTTTTTGTAGTGACAAATCTCATTTGCAGCCAATAAGCCAGATTTTCTGGAATATTTTATGGTATAGGATCCCATAGAAAGTATTTATTCTAAAGAGAAATGGACGGTTTTCTGAGAAATCTTTTGGGGTGTAAAATCATTTATGCTGGGCCTGTATCTGCCAGACTGGCTGTTCCATGTATCATTTTATTCCTTTTAAATGATCAACAGAATAATGTAAATTATACTACAGACAAAAAACTGACTGGTAAATAAATTAAAATTAAACCCTTTAAAAAAGATTGTAATACATATTTAATCATTTTCCTTAACATTAAGGAGCAGGATATTTTTTTTACCTGCATATCAAGTCAAATGAGAGTTTCAAATCCATAATTAAAATACAGAATTGAATGAAGGTTTAACAGCTGCTGGTTAGACCTAAATGGAAGAACTCTCCAGTCCTCAGTTGCGTTTGCTATTACCTGAGGCTGCGGCCACATGGCTTTGTTATGCTGAAGGCGTCTGATGGCTGCAGAGCACCTGCAGTCTCTGGATGGCTGCCAGACAGCGGGGCCCTTGGGTATGAGGGGCTCCAGGAGCGGGGGCTAGCTGGACTGACCACGTGGGGAAACGAAATATCAATCGCAGGCTGAAGGGAGGGAAACACCCCGCCCCCAAAGAGTGAGATCATCAGAAACCGGCAAATCGTTTCCACACAGCTAACGTGACAGTGGAAAAACAAAGCCCACCAAGAAATCACCCTTGGGACTCTCTGCGGGTTCTTTGGGTGGTCGGGGCCGAGGTGTCGACTCGGCGGTTCACGCCCGGCTGCTCTCGGGAGCCCCTCCCTGGTTCACCTTTTAACAGTGAGGACAATCTCATTACTTGCAATCCCATGGTGTAAGGGCTAGAAATTGAGGCTGTAATGTTTCAGAATGATGGTGGAGTGAAAGCCTGCTCCAGTATGCTTCTGTATAGCACATGTTTGTCAGCTTTCTAAGATACGATGAACTTTATTGAGCCGAAGAGGGAGAGGGTCTGGAGAGTAAAGGTTCTACAGAGATTTGAACTCAGATTACTGACCAGAGTGCGAACCATTACACCACAGAACAAGCCGTCCTGGGTCTTCTATCAGAGCTAAAGTGCGTTTTAGGGCTAATGCATAACAGCATTTTGCTGCTGCTGTGTTATAATTTAAGATTCTTTTCAAAATGAAGTGAATCTTCCTGTTTTATCATCAGGACTGCGCAGTAAATTTTTTTTTGAAAATTATTATTTACAAAGCCTTAATTGTTAAATGGGATGATAATCACACTCTTTGTTGCAGTATAAACTTAAAACACCCTTTTGTAAATGTTTTGTATAATTATATACGTTGTGTGTAATATTCAAATTTAGA
Organism: Paramormyrops kingsleyae; assembly: GCF_048594095.1. Lineage (NCBI taxonomy): Eukaryota > Metazoa > Chordata > Actinopteri > Osteoglossiformes > Mormyridae > Paramormyrops > Paramormyrops kingsleyae. Next base: position 29,669,056 of record NC_132809.1, on the reverse strand, counting down.
GGTTTTTTTAAGCATGGTGTTTTGGCATTCCAGTTTGTGCCGTCTAATCATGCGGTAATGGAGTTTTTGTGCCAGTACATTAGCCTACTGAAATGCCTGAGTGCCTTTTTGTGCCCTGAAAAGCCCATTAAATGTTACATCCACATGAGATTCAGTGGTCTAATCGAGAACTTCCTAATCCTGGTTATCATGCCCCCACGGGTATGCTGGTCTCCAGAAGAGTTCCTAATTAGCTTAACCTAACCAATAATTGAATCGTCACTTTACTTTTACATTTGTCTTTTCCATATAGATTTTGACGTCTTAAATTATGAAAAGCAAAACACAGCATTATCAAATTAAATTTTCATGTACCTGTAATGTTTTGACTGAAGGGTATCAGAGTTTTTTTTTCTTATTTTCTAGCAAATCTTAAGAAAATGGGCGTCATGCTTTTCAGAATAGCCCTGCACTCAGTGGTCACTTTATTAATGCAAACAACAAATCATTTGAATTTGAACCTCTGAATACATCAAGTATGCAGACAGTATCAAGCGGCTCAGTTACTGCTCAGCTGAACATTAGGATGGCGGTGATTTGTGATCTAAGTGGTTTTGAAGGTATCATGATTGCTGGTGCCAGACGTGGTGCTGCCCAGGTCCCAAAAACAGCAACAGCATCCATCTCAGGATTTTCACACACTAGTGTCTGTAACAAATAAGCTTCCGGTCAGCAGCAGTCCCGTGGCTGGGAACACCTGGTTAATGAGAGAGGTCAGAGGGGTAAAGCCCGACTTGTTGGAGCTAACAGGAAGGCCAGAGGTGCAGACAGCTCAGTACAGTAGCGGAAAGGCAACTCTGCTCATGCAGCTCACAGGGCACCGACGTGGCTTCTGGAAGCAAAATGGTCTCCTACCTAGTACTAATCATGTAGCCACTCAGCGTGTCTTTCTGCTCCTTGTTCACGGCACGCGATGGCAGGCAGTGAAAGAAAATAATGATTTTTTTTTTTTTTTTAGATGCTTTACTTGCATAAGAAACTTTGGGTCCAAGCACATGGTTATCCATTTATCGGGTGTTCCTGGCTCAAGGGCCCAAAGGAGATATGGGTAATATATATATATATATATATATATATATATATATATATATATATATATATATATATATATATATATATATATATATATATATATATATATATATATATATATATATATATATATATATATATATATATATATATATATATATATATATATATATATATATATATATATATTTTTTATTATTATTTTTTTTTTTCACCCATGACACAGTTACACTTTTTTTTGGTTACTTCCAGTGCTTTTCAAGGATTTGAGGATCCCCCTATTTCCCCTAAGGAATTTAGGACATATTTCCTTTTACATAATATATTATTAGGTGTATTCTGGGATTTTTTTCTTGGTTACAATTTCACGTTAGCTGTTTCTAGCCTGCTTTAAATTAGTCATTTATGTTAATAAAGTGCTCTTAGAGTCTGAACCCATTTTGTCAGCATTATTTCATCCAAAGCTTTTAGCCGGAAACTGCAAAACTCCCGAATATTTTGCCTCACATTAATACCTTATTAATCATATGACTCATTAAAAATATCAAGGGGGAAACAGGATTAACAGCGTAAGGAGAAGTGAGCAGGAGGAACAAATTTGCAAACATTATATATGCTCAGACACATTTTAAAATTGATGTGTCTCAGTTTCTATGCCTGTAGTCATTTACTATTCAGGAGGGCGAGTTGAAGGGTGTCGACCCCTCAGAGATGGAGCTCATCAGTGTGAAAATGTGTATCAAGGACAATCAGTGCCAGTCAAAGCCCACGTGGAGCTCAAGGCAGGTCTCACCGCCCGCCACGCTCACGCTTTCTGTCTCGGATGGTACACGGGGGTTGGTGCTGGTGGTTCGCCAGGGTCTGACCACACCAGACTGGTCAGTTACAGGAATGTAGAGTCTCAGGAGTCTCACACTGCAAATCTGCATTTATGAGAGCAATCTGTCTGCTATCCACATCACGTCAGAGCCTGTAGGGCAGATATGTTGATGTATGTTTCTGTGGTTCTTATTTTGACTTTCATGCAGTCCAGGATGGACCCCAGTCTTGTACCCTGTACTGCATGAGCTCGGGGTTTATAGACAGATAAATAGATAGATGGATGGATGGATGGATGGTTTTTGTTTTGTTGCTATTGATACACAGAATGCAGCCATTTCACTAAAGAGATGGATATCATCTGGGTCAATTAGATAATTTCACAAAGCTGACTGCCTATTATCTGATTGACTCTTTTGAGACAAAAGTCAATATTGGATCAAGAACAAGAAAAATAAATTGAAGGGTTCCTTCTTATTTCTGTGTTCACTGTGCCAGGTTCCACTGCCATAATCTGTTAGGTTCCACTGCCATAATCTGTTAGGTTCCACTGCCATAATCTGTTATTTATAGACTGATACTAGTTGAAATATAAGGTTGGGTTTGTTGCTGTGTCGGTTATAAACTGAAATAGTACACAGAATCAAAAACCATGAAGGGAAAAATGTAGAACAGCCAAAAGATAATGGGTGAATACAAATCAATTTGTTCCTGAATTGTAATATAAATGCAGACAAGGATTTGTTCATCCTCAAAGCCCAACTGCCAGAAAACTGAAAATTACATTCTTTGCCCTTAACAAAATTGCTAATATGGAAATTTAACAAGGCTAATTTGTTAATGGAAACATTCCCATATTACTGTTTATACACTTACAATTATTTTATGTATAAGGAAATAGCTGTGGACAGTTGGTTGCTACATTTTCCTATAATTTATACCATTTTCAAAAGGGCACATTGAATTGGCTGAAGTTAATAACTATAATATGAAAAGCTATTATATTTTATCAAGGGCAAAATAAAATGCTAAATATGATGTGGGTAGACTTTATTGTCATGGTAATTGCCGTGCTCGGGACAGTCCCCTCCCCCATCCGGGGTCCCGGGTTTGAGTCTCCGCCTTGGCTCTGCCTGCGTGGAGCTTGCATGCTCGCCGCATGTTATTGGGTGTTCTCTAGTTTCCCCTCACGATCCAGAAACTCGCGGAGGAGGTTTGCAGTCGCTAGATTGTCCATAGGTGTGAATGATGTGTGCAATATTTATGGGGGAGCCGAAAGCTATATAATGCAATGAAAGACCGTAAAGACTGAAACACTGCTAGAGGCCTGACCCACTGGAGATTTTGGACCCCCGACCAATCCAATTATGTTTCAAATTGTTTAGGGCCCCTGTCACTTGGGGGCCCTTGAAATCGTCCTAATTCCCCCCCCCCACCCCGTTACAGACATGCGTCAGGAGGCCACAGACACCCATAGGAGTCTGTAAAGGCCCCATTGGTATCTTGCGGCTGTGACGCATCTTACGCTTTCCCCCCCAGCGCTGAGCGAAAGCTGATTGGCTGCGCCCCCTCCATGCAGGCTCATGACTCACAGATCATTGGCAGATCTGTCAGTGTGCTGCTACTGCACCTGTTCTGTGTCTGTTTCTGTAAAGTTACGTTCTACACCAGTCCTTCATCTTTAATATTATGTGATTCAATGAAACATCAAGTCCAGCTCATCCTGAAAAAGGGAATCAGATACAAAAAAAACAAAAACAAATGTCTTCTGGGTAAATCCAAAGGTTACTCACTAACTGGGCATGGGGGGTCACATGTCTGTGCCCTTGAGTATGGGCCTTAACCCCCATCTCCAGGGCTGCGGTGCATTGGCTGACCCTGTGCTGTGACCCCCCCAAGCCATGGAGAGCAAGATGAGGTAGACGACAATAAGAGATTCAGTGTTCTACAGCAAATAAAGGACTTATTAATTAATGGTCATACTAACATGCGGATTCAGCCTGGAAATTATGTTGCAAACATGACTAGGGTCAGTTGATACCCTTTAAATTGATGAGCTTCACTTGTTTTTATTGTAGTGTTAGTTCTAGTAATAGTTGTACAAGACAGATTTTATGGAATATAGCATGGAGTAGCTAATGCTAATATGTAATATTCAGGCGACGGCTCTGACCGGCAGGCTTGCAGGCAGCACTGGGGTCCTGCTTCATCCTGCCCATCACTTTCAACCACAGGAGGGACTTTAGGCAACAAGCACGTGTCTGAATCGTCATCTAGCTTGTAGCATTAAATAGGAGCTCTGTTGGACAAGGGCATCTGTTAACACGGCTAATTTAGCCAGATTACATGAGAGAGGACAGAGGGTCCTTACAGAGATGTGAGTCTCCCAAAATTCTCTCTGGGCTAGTTGATGGATGACTTTGCCCAGCAGAGAGGAAGTGATGAATAACATCAGCGTTACTGACTGTATGCTATCGACATACCCATTCATCATCCGTGAAAAACACATAAATTATGTTTTTGTTTATTTATTGTATATCTACATTCATTTACTTAGCAGATATTTTTCTCCAAATGACTTCAGAGCCATTGAAAGTAAAAGGCTGATTAAGGAAAAGGCAAAAAATAAGTAAGAAGTACAATGATTGTTCAGCTCTGCTACATGATGGTTCTGTATGGAATGATGAATCTCTATTTTAAATGCAGGTTATCTGTGTATTTGCTCCGTGGGTTTCAATGAGGTAATCTGCTGCTTTCTCACAGTCCAAAAACCTGCAGCTTCTGGGAGAGATTCCAGGTTCATTATGATCCCACATTGGATAAGATGGATGGAAGATGGATGAACATGTATGCATTATGTAAATAATATGGTTAATATTTAACAAGTATTATATTAAATAAATGGCTAAAACACAAGAGGGACCAAACTAATGGTACATGGAGAGGATGTATGTGAATGTATGAATTTGCCAATGCTACTAATATGACTCAGCTAGACTTTGCGTGATAAATTGAAAGCAATCAACTCTACAAGTAGGGGCAAGGCCAAAGGGGCACTGGCTCCAGACGAAAGCTGATTGGCCTGCAGAGTGCTCCCTCACCTGTCACTCCCCAATTGAAAACATGTCATTGGCTAATGATAAGGTTGGCCCGCTGTATTAATTATAGCTCCTCTCATGCGTCTATGTTTCTATGCCTTTGATCACACAGCTAGCATGTGTTTCCCTCATTCATTCTAGCCATTACTGTAGGTAGTTAGACCTGTTTGCTCCAACACAGATTTATTAGACTGTGTGAGTAAAGTCAAAGTAAAGGATGGAGTAATGGAGAGTCTCTAGTGAAATGTTCAGGCGAAGGTTATACACACTCATGGCAGCCACGAGTATGTTGTTATTATTGCAGCTGTCGTTGTAATGATGGACACCGCGTAACACGTAGTTTTGCTTCATATTTTACTATTTTTGTGTTGACAGAAATTCCTTTAAGGCTAGAGAGCAGCTCAGCGTGAAAGTTAGAAATGTTTATTTTCATGTTCTGTGTTTAGTTGTGTTGTTACAGTATGTATAACATCAGGGCTAGATTAGGTCTGTTTGGTCTTGATGGGTTATTATGTAGCATTCATCTTGTGACAGCATAGCTTACTTCATTAATGCTGTCATATTTAATGTGATAACTCATAATATCAATCATAATAAATGTAGTTATACTCAGTTATCAGCCTCTTACATTGAATCTTACTTACCGGCCCATAATACCTGAATCACATACCTAGGATGACTTTTTATATACTTTTGGCAACTGCATTTCTACTTTTCATAGACACTATTTTGAAAAAGTACTTTTCTTTGAAGTAGTTCTCTGATATCGGCATTTTGGATTTTTAATTCCTTTTGGAAATATTGCCACATCACTGCGAGGACCTTTGTGACAAATTCTCTTGTAAGAAACACTGTGATACATAGAACTTCTGAACATATTGAACGATATGACAAAAAAATAAAAACCAAGGATGAGGGTGGAAGTTTGGAAGTAACCTAAAAATGTAATAAATGCTTCAGTGAGCCCTGCTGTCTGCCAGCGTGATGCCTGTACCATGCAGGGAAGTCGACCGCAGTAAAGTTGCGGTCAGGAAAATACAGCGTAGCAGCAGATGCAGGAGAAATATCAAACACCTCGGAATGGCTCAGGTGTGTCCACAGCTTCTCAGACTCAAATAAGTCCTTGGAGAATCCTCACATCTCCCCAAGGCCAGCCAAAGACACCAGAGAAAGACACCAGACAAAGACGCCAGCCAAAGACGCCAGCCAAAGACAACAGTCAAAAACACCAGACAAAGACACCAGACAAAGACACCAGCCAAAGACAACAGCCAAAAACACCAGACAAAGACACCAGACAAAGACACCAGACAAAGACACCAGCCAAAGACAACAGCCAAAGACAACAGCCAAAAACACCAACCAAAGACACCAAAGACACCAGCCAAAAACACCAACCAAAGACACCAGCCAAAAACACCAGCCAAAGACACCAGCCAAAGACATCAGCCAAAGACACCAGCCAAAGACACCAGACAAAGACACCAGACAAAGACACCATCCAAAGACACCAGCCAAAAACACCAGCCAAAGACACCAGACAAAGACACCAGCCAAAAACACCAGACAAAGACACCAGCCAAAAACACCAAAGACACCAGCCAAAGACACCAGCCAAAGACAACAGCCAAAAACACCAAAGACACCAGACAAAGACACCAGACAAAGACACCATCCAAAGACAACAGCCAAAAACACCAGACAAAGACACCAGCCAAAGACACCAGACAAAGACACCAGCCAAAAACACCAAAGACAACAGCCAAAAACACCAGACAAAGACACCAGCCAAAAACACCAAAGACACCAGCCAAAGACACCAGCCAAAGACAACAGCCAAAAACACCAAAGACAACAGCCAAAAACACCAGACAAAGACACCAGCCAAAGACACCAGCCAAAGACACCAGACAAAGACACCAGCCAAAGACACCAGCCAAAAACACCAGACAAAGACAACAGCCAAAAACACCAGACAAAGATACCAGACAAAGACAACAGCCAAAAACACCAGACAAAGATACCAGCCAAAGACAACAGCCAAAAACACCAAAGACACCAGCCAAAGACACCAGACAAAGACAACAGCCAAAAACACCAGACAAAGATACCAGCCAAAGACAACAGCCAAAAACACCAAAGACACCAGCCAAAAACACCAGACAAAGACACCAGACAAAGACACCAGACAAAGACACCATCCAAAGACACCATCCAAAGACAACAGCCAAAAACACCAGACAGACACCAGACAAAGACACCAGACAAAGACACCAGACAAAGACACCATCCAAAGACAACAGCCAAAAACACCAGACAGACACCAGCCAAAGACACCAGACAAAGACACCAGCCAAAAACACCAGACAAAGACACCAGCCAAAAACACCAAAGACACCAGCCAAAGACACCAGCCAAAAACACCAAAGACACCAGACAAAGACACCAGACAAAGACACCAGACAAAGACACCAGACAAAGACACCAGCCAAAGACACCATCCAAAGACAACAGCCAAAAACACCAGACAGACACCAGCCAAAGACACCAGACAAAGACACCAGCCAAAAACACCAGACAAAGACACCAGCCAAAAACACCAAAGACACCAGCCAAAGACACCAGCCAAAGACAACAGCCAAAAACACCAAAGACACCAGACAAAGACACCATCCAAAGACAACAGCCAAAAACACCAGACAAAGACACCAGCCAAAGACACCAGACAAAGACACCAGCCAAAAACACCAAAGACAACAGCCAAAAACACCAGACAAAGACACCAGCCAAAAACACCAAAGACACCAGCCAAAGACACCAGCCAAAGACAACAGCCAAAAACACCAGACAAAGACACCAGCCAAAAACACCAGACAAAGACACCAGCCAAAGACAACAGCCAAAAACACCAGACAAAGATACCAGACAAAGACAACAGCCAAAAACACCAGACAAAGATACCAGCCAAAGACAACAGCCAAAAACACCAAAGACACCAGCCAAAAACACCAGACAAAGACACCAGACAAACACAGCCACGAAAATGTTACATTGATGTGCCAGAGACTAGTCAGCTCTTGTCACTTAAATATGCAGACTGGACCATCAGGACAATGTGATGATGTCACCTTAAGGGTGATGTCTGAGAAGTGGGTCTTTTTGCTCCTGAAAATGAGAACTGTGGCTGATCCTGGGTTTGACTTCCCATCTTTAAAACCAAGGGTGTACGACATACCGTGCTCACAGAAAGTCTTCAGATCTTGCTTAATTCAGTAAAAATATTGCAAATGTATTGGTCTTATAACAAAATTCATTACTTTATTTAACTGTTTGAGAAATATATGTTTCACATTAGAAATAACCAGTAGTTATTTTAAATAAAACATTAATTTCAAGTAGTAATACATTGAAACCCAAATTATAGTTCTAAAAGAGCTGTTAAGAGTTCAAAACTTGACAAGCAGTCTAAATGAGTGCTTTTCAATTAGTAACACCTTTGGAATAACATACACCAGACATTTGTGTTAATATTTTTTTGGGAGCCAAGGACTACAATGACCAGAAAAAGGCAAGAACAGAAATGAATGAGTAAGTAAAAAAAAAAACATTATAACACTCTATAAAAAGAAAATGTCTGTGCAGAAGATCTGTGCTGATATGTTAAACATTGCTGATCAATGGACTTTTATGAAACCAGCAAAAATGCAACATTTTTACAGAATAAAACAAGCATCACGAGACTTTCTGTGAGCACAGTATTTAACGCATTCATTTTTTAAAGCTTTTGTTTGAAAATGAAAATGGAATAGATTAATAAAACTTCGTGTCTCGTACTACCTTGTTAGGCTTGGTGAAAAAACAAACAAAATGTTCCTGAAGAGAAATAATCCTAACAGATGTTATGACAAAATATCAAGGGACCTGAGGACACCGGAGACCAGCCTCGCCTCTGTCCACATTCTTCAGCATTGCTCTCATTTGTTGCCTCATTGTTGCACATCTAACCAGCTATAAAGACCTTCTGAGGACGGAGACCGATAAGCCACCGGTTTGCATGCGGCCTCATCACTCACTGCAGCCCTGGGGTCTCCCTTCACATTCAGCGGAGCTCCTCCAGCCTGCAGACTCTGCTACTCCAGCCTGCAGGCTTCTCACAGTGCCAACTGGCACACGGAGATGTGGATCTTCTTGTCTGTCATCCTGAGTAGCCACTGGAGAAGAGTGTGAAAAGGGAATAAGGAAGACAGGCACCTTAAAGTAAGCATTAACATTCACACTTCATCACTTACATATTCAGGGGTACCAGACCCACAGCTAAGTTAAGTAAGTGTACCAGTGTTTCTGTCTAGCAGGGTCTGAGTAACAGTATTCTAGCTGTGCATGCTGATTCTGATGGTGATTAGCATGAATATTTACGTTTTTTCTTCTTTTTCTTTTTCCGGGACTTGAAAAGAGTCTGTGATTGTTCTTTTCCTGTAAATCTGACAGATCAGTTTTCAGATGTGGATGATGTTGTCAGTGAAAATGCTGTTGTGACAGATGTATACATTTTCTTCATATAGTGTCTCTCCGTAACCCGTCATCTCATCCAGATTTTTAGGGGAGCAATATGGAAAAAGTTTGTTATATTTCAACTATTTCCTAAATAAATGTGTACAGCTCAACTCATGTCCAGTAGAATTTCTATACGTCATGCAGCATACCCAGTTTTGCATAAACATTGACATTCAAATAAATATTGAAAGTCAAGCGGGTTTATTGTCATTTCAGCCATATACACAGAACACAGTGAAATGAATGGTTGTTCCTTCAGCACCACGGTACAACACAGAACGAAAAGAGAAACCACACGAGACTCTACCCAAGTGCAGGCAGGACAGAACTATACAGAGTGCAAGGAGAGCAAAGAGAGAGAGAGTGCAAGATAAACACAAGGGCAGCAATACAACATTACAGGACAAGACAACATACAGTGCAGTCGATAAGAGCAGTAATAGTACTAGTTTGAATGAATACAATATTATGACAGGTACTGCTGTGTGCAAAAAATGCAGTGTGTGTGTTTATGTGTGTGTGTGTTTGTGTGTATGTGGGTACAGTTTATGATTCAGTTCTGATTCAGAAGTCTGACGGCCTGAGGGAAGAAACTGTTTCCCATCCTGGCAGTGATGGCCCGTATGCTACAGAACCTTTGGCCAGATGGAAGGAGGGAGAAGAGGATGTAGGAGGAGTGCGTGGGGTCGTCCACAATGCTGGTGGCTTTGTGGATGCAGCGTGATGTGTGAATGTCTGCCACAGAGGGGAGAGTACTCCCTATAGTCCCGTACCGAGCCGCGATGCGGCTACACGGGGTACTTCCTATAGTCCCGTTCCGAGCCGCGGTGCGGCTACACGGGGTACTCCCTATAGTCCCGTACCGGGCCGTGGTGCAGCTACACGGGGTACTCCCTATAGTCCCGTTCCGAGCCGCGGTGCGGCTACACGGGGTACTCCCTATAGTCCCGTACCGGGCCGTGGTGCAGCTACACGGGGTACTCCCTATAGTCCCGTACCGAGCCATGATGCAGCTACACGGGGTACTCCCTATAGTGCCATACCGATCCGCGGTGCGGCTACACGGGGTACTCCCTATAGTCCCTCTGTGGAATATAGTGGGGATTGGGGGGGAGGGGTGCAGGTGCTCTCCTCAGTCTCCGGAGGAAATAGAAACGCAACTGGGCTTTCTTGGGGATGGAGCTGGTGTTGAGGGTCCAAATGAGGTTCTCCATGATGTGAACACAGAGGAACTTGATGTTCTGGACAACTGGGAATCTGTTGATGTTCAATGGAGAGTGGTCATGGCCTGCCCACCTGAAGTCAACAACCATCTTCTTTGTCTTGTCCACATTCAGAGACAGGTTGTTGGCTCCACACCAGTCTGTTAGCCATTGCACTTCCTCTCTGTACGCCACCTTTTCGTTCCTACTGATCAGACCCACCACGATTGTGTCGTCAGTGAACTTGGTGATGTGGTTTGAGCTGTGCATGGCTGCACAGTCATGGGTCAACAGTATGAACTGCAGAGGGCTGAGCACACAGCCCTGGGGGGGCCACGGTGCTCAGCGTGGTGGTACTGGGGATGTTTCCCCCGATCCTGACTGACTGAGGTCTCCCAGTGAGGAAGTTCAGGATCCAGTTGCAGGGGGAGCTGTTCAGGCCCATTAATCTTAGCTTTCCTACGAGATGATGAAGAATGATTGTGTTGAATGCTGAAATCTATAAACAGTGTCCTTTTTGTCCAGGTGGGTGAGGGCCAAGTGAAGAGTAGTGGTGATGGCATCATCTGTTGAGTGGTTGGGACGATATGCAAACTACAGGGGGTCCAGTGAAGGGGGCAGCTGTGATTTTATGTGGCTCATCTCCAATATGTCTGCACATCCCCCGAGATGGGGCGCAGGGTGGTCTTCCTCACTGCCGTGTCATTCTGTGCTTCAAACCATGCATAGAAGTGATTCAGTGCATCTGGAAGGGAGACCTCACCATCACAGGCAGGTGGAGATGTCTTGTAGTTGGAAAGATGGCCAGCTAACCCTAAACCTAACCTGAATATCAAGCCTAACCTTAGCCTTAACCATAAACCTAAGTCAAACCATAATTGTAACCTTAGCTTTAACCATAATCCTAATGCCATCTTAGACTTCTAGAGTTTTGGTTAGGGTTGCCTTAAGGGTCAGAGCAAGGGATAACGTTAGGTTTGTGATTAGCCTGAGGGCTAGGATTAGTGTTAGGGTCTCTATTAGGGTTAGAGGTGGGGTTGCTTTTAGGGTTAGATGTGGATCAGGAGGGTCTGTTAGTTGAAGTGAGGAACCTGGGATAGATATGAAGCTCCAATGATGAAGGTCAGCTTAGCTGGATGTAGCTGCCAGTCTATGTTTTTTCTCCCTGCCTGTATGTGTCTTCTTGGACCTGAGGTTGTCCTTGGGTCCCCCTGGGGACGAGAACAGGGGACAGGCTTGTGCCAGTGGCCTCCATCATGCTACTGGTGAAGTATCTTGTTAGGCATCATTCCTGAGTTTTCCCAATCTGGCTGTGGCGGCAGAGTCCTCTTGATGCAGCTGTGGGATGTGAGGCATGTTCTTCCTTATATGGGCATTGATTTCTTCCAGGTGTCTTTGAAGTCCTTCGTCTGGACAGTTCAAATCCCGGAGTTGGCGGAGTGATTTTTCCGTTGGGTCCCCCAGCAAGGCATTTAACCCCAAAGTACTCCCACGGCAGTCTGACCCTGCATTCTCGGTTGTACCTCACTTTGACTAAAAGTGCCTGCTAAATAAATAAAATGTAAATGTTATGTTTACTGAATGTGACATCGCCACCTATTCTCTGTGATAAGAAATGTTCATGTTAATATCTCCGTGCATTTTGAATAATTTGACGAATGTAAAAAGCAAAAGCTGGCATTAGCTGTGAGACTGCTGTCCACGGTAGTCGACCAACACTATCCACGGTTTGAGTTTCCAAATGGACTCACCCATTAAGAGGACAGCCAAGGAAGGCCAATGGGGGTTCAGATGGTCTGTTCTGGTCGCTGCAGTTTTCATGTTTGGGCTGACATTTGGAAATTATCAGGACCCTCCAAGGTTTTCTATGTAGACATCAAGCTGTCCTTTGCTATCACAGCAACAGAGACATCTTGGATTACCTCCATTGCCGTGGCAACTGTCCATATCGCTGGTAATGACCACCTGCGTGCCTTTAACAGAGAGCGGAGACTAAAAACAGTTAATATTTATAACTCACAAAGTGGTTAAGGAGCTGAAGCAAAGGGTTCGAGGTTCAGGTCCAAGTTTGGAACAAAGTATCCGATAGGCTCCAGGTAACGGATTTCTCTGCCTGAGTGAATAAAGTTACATAATAAACAATGTAGATTACATTGACTGCAAGCATCTGCTCCTCAAACTGTCAATATAAAGGAACGATTGGATTCATCTAAAGGAATAATTCAGTTTAGACATCAGGAATGTACTGGGGCTGCATTTATCAAGGCACATGATTCACTGAAAATACAGCACAGGGTGAAGAGAATGGCAGTTATCAGGCAGCTCACCGACACTGCTGCATGAAGCGATTGATAGCTCAGGGAGTACACAGTGGGCCAATGGACCAAACCTCCAGAATTCCTCTATAGAAACTTACCAACAGGTGGCGACAACGGGCCCTGAGTCTGTCAGAGTGACTATATTTCTACCCTGAACATCAGAATTGGAAGGTCAGTCACATGCACAAAATTACACAAGTGGGTTGAATTTCTACAGCCTGGACTTAAGATGTAAAGCAGTGTCACGTGATGCTTAAATGCCTTTTTTTAAGCAAGAAATCAGTTCAGACTGAGAACAATGTATCAATTGATGAAAATGCCTTCATATTTAGTATCAAAATACATTAGCATCTTGTATTTTTGTAGTTCATAGATATTCATAGACATCTACGTGATTAAAAAGGCTAAATGAGGCATGCAGCTTCTAAATGGCGCCTAATCAGACAAAACAAATAACTACTCAGACAAAGCAAATAACATAGCAGGCAAGTCAATTCAATTCAGCTGAAAAATTGTTTCTCTTCATAACTTAAGAACCACTCCTAACATACAGCTCTGGAATAAAGTGAGACCAAATCTGCATTTTTAAATCCTGGTTTAATCCTGGTTCTGCTGGCAGAAGGATACTCTACTAGGAAGGCTGCTTCCAGCTCTCAAACACTGTCCACATATTCAACTGAGGCAGTGTACTGGTGAAGTGATAGATCAAATACGCTGATAGACAGAAGGTTTGAAAGTTATTTCATGCTCCCTTCAAAAAATATTTTTGAAATACAAAAATACAGTATTTGATTGTTATACATGCCATGGCTGCTGTATGTCATCGTTTTTTTTTATACACTTACAATTAGGGTATTCCGTGTCAAAATAGATTTTGATGTATCTATGTCCATCCCCGCTTGTTAGTAACTTAACATAATTAAGGTAAGATTTACCTAAATTTCATTGCTACAGCAGCACTAATTGGATTTACCTGCAAAACTATGTTTTGGTTCACTAGTCTGATTTCCTTCATGCTAGCTTTCGGTGACTGGCTGAATGATCAGTGCTGAGATTAGCACCAGGATTCGGGGATAAGTAAAAGATTACAACAAGATCACAACAGTGTCCCACTAGATGGTGCTCACTATTCGCTATTAACGTTAAGGTTTACATCTGTAGAGTGTGCAGTGGTGGCTTAATGGTTAGGGAAATGCAGTTGTAATTGAAAGATTGCTGGTTTGAATCTGTGACCAGCAAGGCACCACTGAGGTACCCTGAGCAAGGTACTGCCCCCAAGCACTGCTCCCCGGGTGCTGAATTAGCTGCCCCCTGCTATGTCACATATGGGTTAAATGCAAAGATACATCTCATTGTGGTAGGATCCTGTTCTCTCTCAAAGCACAGCCTGAACCCACCCATTAAGTAGCAGTTAGACAGGTTTCATTGCTTGTCTGTAAGAGGCAAAGGCAAAGAAAAATATAGAATAAGTCTTTGCCCACTAACCTTGACTCTGATTGAATTGGTGGCTGTGGTGTGTGGCTTAGCGGATTAAGAATACTGCCTCTGATCAGATGGGTACCAGTTTAAAACTTAGTGCTGAAAGACTGATGCCACGTAACTCTCAGCTGTGCCAGGGAAGTCGCACGCTGGCTGACCCTACACTGTGACACCCCCCCCCCCCCAGCTTGCTCTCACCTGTACATATGTGTCTCACGAAGAGCAACGGGTTACGTGAAAAGCCAACCACCCCCCCCCCCCCCCCCGCTTTGAGGATGAATATTCTAATTCTTCATTCACAGAATCTGTTGTCACTCACAGAATCACTTACTTTCTTACTCCAACTCTACTACTTTGCTCCAGGCTCACAGGCCTCTCTCCTGTGTCTATCTGTTGTCCCACCCAGCTCCTGTAGGGGCAGCGCTGAGCACACTGTTCCAACACAGCGCCATGGTGCTGCCCGGGGTCGTCGTGGTTGGGGTGGGGACGACAGCCAGTTCTGTTTGCCAGAATCTTATCCAGCTCTACCCCACCGCTGGGTTACTCTTAGGTGAGTGAGCTGACGAACCAACTCAAAGCGCTTCATAGTAGTTCACAGTAATAGCAAACAGACATATTATTTGTCCCATGCTGGAAGGTCATATATAATTCACGTACATAAGATTCCTAAACACAAAATATTATATATATAAGTATTTATGTACAAATACACATATGCACATACATACACAGCTACGGAAAAAATTAAGAGACCACAGCACAATTTTTTGTTTCATTCATCTCTCAATTTATGAGTGTGCGTCTGTGAATTATATATATATACTTGATGTCATCCCTCAATTCATGAGAAACTGTTGGATAACTTCACGGTCAACGTCTGGCATTAGAAAGTCACTTCCACCATCTACCTGGGTGGGTTCTGGCTGTTCCCAGTGTCTCCTGTTTCACCTTGTTCTTGTGTACTGCTCTCTTAGAAATTTTGAGCCTGGAAGCAGCCTGCTATTCACCGTAGCCTCTGCTAGCAGAACTACAATTAAACCTGAATTTAAAAATGCAGATTTGTTTAAAAATATAGAGTGGTCTCTTAAATTTTCAGCAGCTGTATACACATACTCATTATGGTGCCAAAGTGAAATGTATGCATCGATGCTGGAGAAAACTCCCCTTATGTAAAGCATGGTGACTGAAGTGTTTGCCCCCCAGCATGTGAAAATTGATTTTGTTTGAGCCCCATCCTGCATAAATTAGTTCTCATATTTCAGCTCAGCTCAGTCCTGGTGGCACAAACATCTGAATATTCAAGCCCAAGAAAATGATCTTCAACTCTGTGTGTATGCGATGTCAACAAATGAAAATCTAATGTAATATAGAGTATTGTGTTTTCTGAATTGTTGTCTGATGCTTTTAAATGTCTGTTTGAATGACATCAAAAGTGGTTTAAATTCAAGAAATAACTTCTTATAAGATCTTATTAAAAACCATGACTATAGCATTGATGGTTCAGCAGTAGAATTCTCCCCTACCATGTGAGAGGTTCAGTTTGCAAAAAGGTTCAGGTGCCAAAGCAGGTATGATTGTCCTACACTACTGCCTCTCTCCTATCCCCTGATGCACCAAACTCCTATCCTGCTACTATGATATAAGAATTGCACCATGTTCCTCTGAACACGTATGGCAATAAAACTTGAAACAGCAGTGCAGTGAATTTTTTTTTTTTTAAATAAATACTCACATAAACTAAAATGGGTTTCCTAAGAAGAGCTGTGCCAGACGCAGTCACCCAGAGAGACACACCAGCTGGAGACGTGTAACGGGTGGTAATTCTGGGCTTACTGACATGACAGAGACCACAAACGGAGTCTGCCAAAAGCCGACCCGGCCCAGAGAACCCCGGCCAATGGCAGCCCACTGCCTCTTTGTCAAACATTGAGTTCCTTCCCAAAGAAAAATGTAACTGTAAAACCTTTAGCCATCTCTGTCCAGGAAAACACAGAACTGTAGCTCCCAAGAGGGAAACCACAAGTGAAATTTAACCCATCTATTTACACACATCAGAAAGAACACATAAAGTGACCACATCACCTCCACTGGGCCATCGTGAACTGTGTTGCTACACTATAAAATTGGTTTAGTCTTTTGCTGAGCTTGTTTTTTGTCCCACTGTGGTTTGTTAAACCGCACTTTGTAGTTCATCTGAAATCCGCTGTTTCGCTGTAATGTGACCATAGTCCCCAGTAAAGGAATACCACCACACCACAAAATGTGCTGCGCATGTGAATAAGACTCAGAATAAATATGTATTAATATGCTATACAGTGAATGTGAATCATTTAAAGCCATGGTCTAATGATGAAGCGGAGTACATGTTACCAGGAATATCTAAATTCACAAAATGAGCACTTATAGGATGGGATTCCTGGAGGCAGTCATGTCCCTCAACATCTCCACCCATTTCCTGTTGAGCAGAAGACTTGGGTCCACATCAAAGCCTGACAAAGAGGGCACACCTGTCGCTGCTTAACCGAGCGCTACGATTCCGCACACCGCACGTTTCAGAGCCTAGCAGCTCCTGGCTGCTGTCCTGAACGATGCATCACAGAGCAGAGCATCAGACCTCAGGAAGACTAATAGTCAGTCAAGATTCACTGCTGAAAGAGTCCCTGGGAGTGTTTGGAAAACTGT
The DNA here is from genome assembly GCF_048594095.1 of Paramormyrops kingsleyae. Lineage (NCBI taxonomy): Eukaryota > Metazoa > Chordata > Actinopteri > Osteoglossiformes > Mormyridae > Paramormyrops > Paramormyrops kingsleyae. Next base: position 29,651,833 of record NC_132809.1, on the reverse strand, counting down.
CAGGATTTGTACAGGCAGAAATACTGCCTGTATTTCTGTATTTTAAGGATTTGCGTTTATTTGCCTTGACTAGAAAAGGTGAGGTCTGATATGCATATGAAAGCAGAGTGTTTCCAGGAAGCAGTGAAGCCAGGAAGTGATCAAAAGTATTTAAAATGAGTTAATGGAAGAGTAACAAAGGTAGAACCCTCACTCCAACAGAACTGAACAGCAGGAAAGTTCATACCCAAGAAAATGCATTGGCAGTATTAGATGTGTTTGTTTGGCATTTGGCATTTTAGTCTTTTATCATAGGCCAAGGCAGCAAAACCTGCTCACATACAGGAACATGCAGGAAAATCATGACTAGTAACTACAGCACATAACTGACCGCAATGGAGAAAGAATTCCTGGCTGGCAGCTGGTCAACGCAACATAGAAGAATGCTACACTTACAGCGAATCCTTTATGTTGGGCCTTAAAAGGAACCAGAGGAAAGAGAAAGATGAGAAAGGAAGTGGACAGCCTCTCATATTTCCTGTATTACTTGACAGGACAAGTAAAATAACACATATCAGACTTCAGAGACAGTGCCTATTTGCTTTTGAAAGTACTTTTTAAAGAAAAAAAATCACAATAATTTTGACCGCTGGCACAAAGTACGGGGTCCGGAGATCGGAAGGTGTGGCTCATTTTCAGAGCATGAACCGCCATCGTGTAAAAGGCTTCTCTCTGCGGTCCAAATACTTGGCATCCAGACAAATTTAAAAAAACCTACTGTGTACTGTCAGTTTCATGCTGAAATGACAATAGCTCCTAGAAGCACCCGTCAGTCAACATTCTAAAGAATTACTTCATAATACTGTAAAATTGTTATAGCGGATGGACTTAAATTTGTCCTCAGTTGACCCTTAAGGAATTGGAAATAATGCTTGGAAAGCCGTTATTTTGTTGAAGAAATCTTTTTTTTGGTTTCATAAATTAACAATAATTCTACCAAATAGGTCTTTGTTAAGACTGTTTCCATACATCAAATAACTTTGAAATAAAAGCTTTTCTATATATTTGATTATGGAGAGTGTGAAGTAACATTAGGATGCTCTCTATAATCCAATATTTATATCTGATACAAAGACCCAAGATAAAGACCTTTCATTCAAGGGAAGAGCCACTACAAACATCCCAGGAGTGAAACAACACAAACGCACGTCTCCAGGCAGATCGACTTCCAAGACAATGCGACAGACTGTGAATTACAGCAAACTGTTAATGTAAACTGTGATGTAAACAAAGTCACACTGGGGACTCCAGTCCCGAGAAGAGCGATTAATGCACCCCCATCCGCCCGATAAATGTTTTACTGGTTTATGCCAGGAACTGTTTAGGGAGTTTTTTTGTGCCTTTTTATCTCTCAGCCCTCTTCCTGTTGATGTACGTGTTGATTGTACAGGATTGAGACATTTCACAGTGAATTCACTGTTAATGGACTTTCCCAACAAACTTGAACGTATACTGCAAACACGTACGTTCCCATGTATATATAACACATAAACAGGCAGCAGTGCAAATCGCTCCGTCATGACACATACACACATAGCTGTCTGTCGTATGTATAAACAGGCTTTAATGGTGTCCTCGCGCCTGCACAGAGCTCATCTACTGTATGGGAACAGAGATCTCAGCTCTCCATGGGAAGAGCCCACCTACTATCTGATTAGGAGAAATTTCCAAGATGAAGCAGCACTAATTGCCCCCACATTTCCGTCTCACGGAACCAGGGCACCCATCCTGTTATAAAAGGGCTGTTGCCTCTAAAAAAACACCCTCTGTGCTCTTTCGAGCTCTGCCTGTCAAACCCTTTTTAGCTTCCTAAAAGTTAGGCTACCTTGCTGTTTAATCCCTGATGTTGGTGTACATACATGTTTATGTTCTTAAATATGCAGAGCAGCATATGTAACAACAAAGGTAAAACACCTATGTTTTTTTTTTCCAGGATTCCACCATTATCCCCCCTACCATAGTGTAAAATGTTCCAGACCCAGTAGTAAGAATCCCACAAGAGTTGATCTGGGATATTTAACAAATCCCACTCCTCTCCAGTCTGAATTATGAAGGAGTTGTTTTCAGTTTTTTGAGCTTCTAGTTAGATTTATGAGCTGCTTCTCTTCCTGTACTCTTGGCATGGATTCCCATGAATTCTCTTTGGACATAAACGCTTAAATCCAGTGGACAGGAAATTACATGTACTTTCATCCACAAAGACTTACGGGAGCAAACTTCAAGTACCTAAAGTTTCCTGTGCAGAAAGATCAGATGGAGATTTTTGCCCAAATTAGCTGGGGCATGTAAACCAGATCAGTTTCTGGAAGTTAATGCAGTTAGACAGATTTCTTTGAGGAATTTAAACTTAATGAGTCGATTGACCATAGGTCAATATCTCCATTGCTCCTTGCTTCCAATCACATCAAGCTTTAAGGGGGGTGGGTCTTAACGTTGACCTAACGGTTGCTGTGGTAACAGAATGGTTAAATGTTTTCTGTTTGACCTTGACTCAGGGGTCACGCTGTGGAATTCAGTGCATCTACCTGAGATTAAAGTCTCTTGACTTCATGAGGGATTGAGGAGGGACTGAAGGAGGATAAGAGCAAAGATTCACTTGAGAGAACCTGTGAGAAAGAGGCTGGAGGACTAGATGTGGGGAGTGAAGCACAATCAGGGGAATCGGCCGAGTGACAGGTGAAGGATCTTAAGATCTTAGGGTAGAAAGTCAAGGTGCCAGAACAAGAAATACAGAAATGGAAAATAGGGGGGGTTTAAAGATTATAGGAAAGAAAAACAGATCAATAAAACATCTATCATTCTGCTCAACAGGTGGCACATATGTAATTGATTATATGTCAGGGTTTAGCAAATCAGCAAGTTAGACCTGCTCCCATTTTCAGAATGCCGGCCCAGTTGGATCATTCCACAGTGACCACCTTGAATTATTACCCCGAATTCCTTAGCCTGAAGATTTCTAATTTATCCCCACAATGAGATCAAAGCCCATTTCACCTCACCTTTCATCTCACTATTGAAACAGCTCACAGACGCAACTGCCACCTCAGCAGAGACCCAGGGTCTCCTCCTCTTTGGCAGAAGAAGACAGTGATATAGAGACTCGACACATTTTCTCAATCTGTTCCTTGGGAATCTCCAGACAGTCCACCTTTTTGCTGAGAGCTACAGTAGGAAGCTGGGAGGGAGCAAAAATGTGAACTGTCTAGCAGGGAGCAAAAACATGGACCGTCTGGAGGTCCCCAAGGACCACATTGGGAAGCACTGCTCTACAGGCGCTGGGGGAAAGAATCTACTGAGCCTCATATCATGAGGGCTCAACAGTAACGTCACACTTCCTGACAGGGGATTGAAACCAACAACATTCAAATCATGGGTACCTAATCCTCAGCCACAGAGCCAAACATGCCATCCTTAAAGTTAAAGATGGCAGTTACTGCAATCATAGCATCTGCTGTAGAAAACAAAACAAACATCTTACACGCCAACACAAAGTTATTGTGCGAATCTTTTCTAATTTCTTAATTCTAATGCCAGACTTCTTGAACTGGGTATATCTTCCAGAGCAAGTCTGTCTCTCTCATGTATAGACCTTTGCTGAGTATAACCAGAACATCATGTTGGATCAGAACCAGACCAGCTGAATATCACCGAACTTATCTGCTGATATCTGAGTATCTAATTGAGCTTGTGCAGTTGGCATGTGCTGGTGGAGTGGACAGCCGGTTCAGATTGGACCCCCAGAGATTCCCCCCCCCCAATAGTCCTGCCTAAGGCAGTCTTTGTTCCTCTCCATCCCTGACTTCTGGCATTTTTTTGCTCACACAGCATGTTGTACGTCTAGATATATATCTATATGTAAACCACTCTGAGGTAACCATAGGAACGGCATTCTATAAAATGAACCGAATGAAGAGAATGGGGCGTCCTGGTAATACTCAGTCTAAAGACAAACGAGAGAGTCGAGTGAGAAAATCCAGATGGAACGTTTTCCAGCTTCAGTGGTTCAGATTCAAAAGTTTCAGAAAACAACACGTAGTCTGTGCCAAGTCTCACAGTGGCTGCCAGACCAACTCTGCCTGCCCTTCGCCTCCTCTTACAAATGCTTCATACTTCTTCCATACTCTACCCATCTAACAGCAGTCATACTTTTCTGTTTTTCTTGTTCATTTTTCTTTCTTATATTTTCACAATTTCCTGTTACATCATCATTCACCTTTCTCTCTTAGTCAATAATTTCAATTACACCATAAAAACAGTTGAAACTGCACCATTGGTGGCTCGAAACGCCTTAGTATAAGAAATGGCTTTTATCAACACCCAAAAAAAATCACTGACTCATATTTTTAAGATTCCATTTAGGGCTCTACCAATAAAACAGAACGTTGTGAACCCGATGACATCCAGAGTTGGGTAATTCAGGTCCAGACAGTTAAAGTCCAGACCAGGATTTTGTTTCAACCAACCAGTTGAGCATAAAGAGTCACAGTCACAGATACTCAATTCAGTTGCCCACTGGGACACCCTCATGCACTCTGCCCTACCCTCCTGCTATGCTGTGGCCTGTCATTCATTTAGACGCCCCCTGCCTTTATAAACACAATATTGGGAAAACATGCAAAATAAGGGTCTCTCCAGCTCACAACAATGCAGTGGAGATCCCTTCTGCTTCAGCAGGCAGCTGTCAAACCTGGTCTACGCAGAGAGCCGGGGGGGTCCATAAAAGCATATCATATTGGGCCCCCTACCCAGATCAATCCAGTTATGCGACAACATTAGGGCCCCTGAAAAATGTCCTAACTTTCCCCCCCAGGCAAGAGCACCCCCATACTCCCCAACACGCTGTCAGGTGAGTTTCACTGCGGGTAAAAACGGCTATCTGAATGGCCTCCCTTAATGTATGGTTACAGGCCCTAATTCTCGCAAGCTGTGCAAGGCGGCCCAGTGCCACTGCAAACGGCTGCTTGGGATCTCGGGCTTGTACACTGTAATTAGAGGACAACAGCGACTCGTCTGTGGGGGACGTAGCCAAGAAAACAAACGGTGCAGTGATTTAAGGTCATGCGAGGTAATGGCTCTGTCCATAGTCATTACAGGTATATGATACCACCCCCTTTTGTACTGAGCTGGCTTGGACAAAAGGGAGGCACAATTTACCCAGGAGCAATTACCCCCCCACCCCCCACCCCACGTCGCCTCATTAGTTTCTATTAATGTCTCTCTTTCCAATACAGTTAAGCAATCAAGATGTAATGGCTTGATTCAATTTAGCGATCAAACGGAACAACGCTGGCAATAGGTAGAACATCATCTCAGCCTTTATGTACTGTCTCTATGCTTCCTTATTTCATAACCATTCATTACTCCAAACACCCTCTGGATCCGTCACGGGGCGCAGACACAGCACCAAACTTACCCGACTGCGTGCTTTTGTACTGCAGGAGGAAACACACACACACACGGCAGATGTGGGAACTGAACCCATATCCTTGGAAGTGTGCAGCAACTGTGCTATAGAATTTTTAAATTGTAGTCTCTCAGTTTGGAATTTTAATCAAAGCACAAGAATTCCCTGACTTAATTTGCTGAGCAATGGCTATTTTATTAGTTATACTGATAGTAAATGACACACAATAAATTAGTTAGCAACACAATCTAATGGAAAAGAAAAAAGGAATTATAATGCATATATATTATACAAAAAATGCACCTAGATGATCTCAGTGGATCAGGAAAAGTCTACAACCAGCACTAGTAAAGGACCTCCTCTGATGGATTTACAAGGACCCAGGAAGCACAAGAGTAGGGCTTTGTAAGCAAAGGGGGCAGGTGGTGGTGGTGGGGGGGGGGATCCAGCCCACATGGGAACAGCTAAGTCAGCCTAGCAGAAGAGCAGCCCCGACAGCTGCTGCACTCAGTGGAAAGAGGGTTAAGGATCTCAAAGCTTCAAAGGAGATCCAAAGCCTGAGGAGAAGCTAGATTTGCTGCTTAAGATCTACAGCACAGTGGCAACAGGCAGCTTGGTTATGGCAACTTGGTTATAATTATTATTATTTATTATAGGTTTGTAATTATACCTGTATCTTTGTGGGGACTCTCCATTCATTTCTATGGATAAAGCTCTAATCTCAACATGACGACCCCCACCCAGCACTGTCCTTAACTGCAAGTAACCAAACAAAATATAAGACTTTTGCCATTTTTACTTTTTGATTGCATTCACGGATTTTTGACCTGAAAAATGGTCTCCACAACGTCAAAATAAACTTAATACACACACACACTCCCTCTCACTCTAATGTAGATACACACACACACTCCCTCTCACTCTAATGTAGATACACACACACACACTCCCTCTCACTCTAATGTAGATACACACACACACACTCCCTCTCACTCTAATGTAGACAAACACAAATGCACCACATGGTCACTTCATTTCCCTCCCACAACCCAGTTGTCCCCGCAGTCCTTCTCTTTCTCTCTCTGACAGTTTAAACACGAAGCACCAGATGTGAGTCCTGGGAGGAGGAGCTACGAGTCTCCAGATCTGAGAACCCCCCCCCCTCCCCAACACCTCCCTCCCTCAGCCCCCAGTTCTGCTCCTCACTCTCCAGCAGTGACGGACATGTGGTCTACGTGCTAACTACAGGAGTTCCCTCCTCACACAGACTACCTGATGTGCAATCTGCTGTTCGTCTTCCTCCATTTTCTCCGCTACCTTCCCTGAAGTTTTTTTTCCAATCCCCTAAGAGTAATAATACTGAAATAATAGTTCTTTAAGTGCCTGAAAACGAAGAACCCCAGAACAGTACTCAGAACCAGGACTGTGGCTGACTGACAGAAAGAGAACAGTGATAAGGACAGCGGTTAAAGGTGGAACAGAGCTTAGGAGGACCGACTCAAGGAGCACGGAAGGAGGACAGCACACCATGCAGGGCTGCGCTACACTGACCCTGCTGCTGGTTCTGATTCTGGCACCCGGGTCTGGAAATGCCCGGCTGATCCACAGGAGGGGAGACCACCCAAAGGTGAGCGACGGCGGCCATGAGCGCTGAGTCAACGCCAAGCGCAGAACAGAAACTCACCTCACACTAAAGAGGTCACCCGGCTATCCTTCTTTCAGATGTTCTTTTACTCTTTCTTTCTGTCTTGCCTTTTTCCCCGCTTGATGTATTTATCTGTATAAATGATGTAGTAATGTACTTCAAGACACCCATGTAAAGCACACTGGGGTGACTCTGTGCTATATAGGCATAAATTCGATTGAACTGAATGATTGAATGAAGGTTGGGATGAGAGGCGTAGATAAGCAGGGTGTGTGTGTGCATTTTTTTTGGGGGGGGGGGGCACATCAGAACTGCCGGTCACGCTTGGAAGTTCGTTAGCTCTGCTCAGCGATGGTCCGGTTGATCAAAGTTTACAAGGACCCATCACGGTATGGAGCTGGCAGCTGTGTGGACATTCCAGCCTTCAAAGCCTGGGTAATTGGAACATGCTGGGCATCCCGTGCCGACGTTACCCCCCCCTCCCCCCCCCCCAAAGTTGTTCCCATGCCCAGAACTCTCACACTCTTACAAGCTAGTTGTGTATTTTGCGTTAAAAAAAAATATGGCTCATAGTTTGACTTCACTGAAGTGCACGAACAGCTGTACACTGTATACTGCACACTGCAGACCACCTGGTCCAGACACTGAAAGCGGAGGACATCTGCGACTAGTTCAAAATGAGGTCGAGCAACGTCCAGCTGTTTGAGGGAGGGTACAGTGAGGCTACAGCAGACGGCTGCATGTGAGGAAAAGTGCTGCTATTCCAGCGGCTTCTCAGAGTCCCAGGTCTGTGTCCAGCACCAGAGTTTGAATCACTGCAGCTATCTGGCATCTAAACAGATTCCCCAGTGCCTAAGCTGGATGTGTCACTAACTGGCAGTGCTGGGCTCTACCCACCATCATCATTACTCTGTATGAGCCTCTAACCAAGAACTGGATGATTTTTAACCCATAAGTGTATATATTTCCCTATTAAAGTGATTTCAAGAGTCAATAAAGAATTTAAAATAGCAAGATAGATTCAGAGATATAAAGAATTTATTCATAATTAGTAGTAAAGCTGGTAGCTGCAAGCAATTTCAAGAGGACAAACAGTAAACAAACCTAATGTTGCCACAACAACTCAAGAACGTAATTAGGCTGTGCAATATAACACCTAGTGTGTCAGTTTAGGACCATATTTACAGCTTATTTGTATGCTAAAATGCAGTTAAATTCATGGCAAAAGTTTCTTAAGTTTTAGTAAAAGTGCCGTCCTAGATCAGATGCTTCAGTGCTTTTACTTAACCTGGTGCAGCTCAGGTCCTGGGAGTTTTACACAAAAATGTTCTGAGGGCAGAACAAAAAATGATTGGTACAGAGAGATAACCAATCAGATTATAGAAGAGGTGGGTCCAAGAAGCTAGAGAGGATGGGACCAAGACATCTGATTGGTTGGTCTGCCACCTCTCTGAACCAATCATTTTTCATTCTGCCCTTAGAACATTTTTGTGCAAGTACAACTCTCATGAGCTGCATCGTGGTTCTACTGTAGATGTGGTCGGGATTCGATTTGAACAAGGTGTCCTGTCTATGAGTTATATGACAAGAACTTGCAGTTCCTTCCTGTTTACTCCTGTACAGGTGACCACTAATCTCTGAGTCTGATTCACACAATGGCAGGCCACAGATTAGAAGGAAACCCTAAATGGTTTTTGAAAGTAGGAGGCAAGAGTGATGCATTCAGGTCAGGAGAATCGTTTCACCCTCAGCAATACCACCGACAGGGCAGGAGAGGGGTGGGATCACAGCAGAAAGACAGACAGGGCAACGGATGGAAGGGCAATGGATGGCAGGGAACCTCTCGGCATGGACAGCCTCCGCCTTCCATAAAGGCAATTGGCTTCCACCCTAATTTCTGCTCTGCAGATCATACACATAAACCAACAAATCCAGCAGGAGCAAAAACTAGCTAAACAGCCAGAACAGAGCAATTAGGAACCGGACATATAACTTACTTACTGAGACTCACAGGAACTCATGGATGGGAGACACATTTCTAGTACAACGTGACAGGAGAGCCTTTTATGGGGAGGGGCGGTGGGTGGCCCCCGCCTGTGATAGGAAGGGTCAAGTCTCAGTACTGGCAGTGGGCAAAGCCCCTGGCCCCCAATATCTCCAGGGAATGTCGGACCCCGTTTTCTCAAAAACGTGGGTCACTTTGGAGAAAAACACCTGCGAAATAAATAAATTGTAATTATCCAACGAAAAGGCCACCCGGCTTCACGTTCGAAACTTACGACTTTTAAAATACGATCCTCCGGGCTGCGGAAAGAGCGCCGGAGAAATCCACGGCTTAGAGACGCTCAGCGGCATTTGTAGACGTATGTGGGTCACAATATTCACACGTTCATGTGGCATAACATTATTATGATTAATAACTAGGTTTTGAGAAGCCAAAAAAGTCACACTTGGTACATAGATAATAGAAAATCTGCTGAGAATGTAACAGTCATAAGCAGGCGCCCACACACACATACACACATATCTTTGTGGGGACCGCCCCCCCATTTCTAGGGGCATAACCTAACTGCAGCTATGACTCTACTTTAACCCTAACTGTAAGTAACCAAAAAAATAAATACAAGACTTTTGACAATTTTAGTTTTTGTGATTTTAATAAAATTGAGTTTCTCCTTGTGGAGACCAGACTGATCAAAATAACAGGTCTTTAATCACGGTGTATAGGACATTTACAGTACAGTAGCCCCCACAACATAATATATACATACTCAAACAAACAAACACAGAAAAACACATGCATGCACACACGCACAACCACAGACACACGGACAGACAGACACACAAATCACAGACACAGAGATCCGACAAAGCATACAGCCAAACATTTGGTTTGGAAGGCAATGTATCCCCCCCACACCCCCCCCCAGAACCCCATCAGCAGAAATTGAATCCCGACCCTCTAATGCAGGACTCTTCAAATCTGGCCCTGGATTCCAAATCCAGGCCTTGTTTTCAGTTCTCCCAGGCAGTTTTTGATTATTGATTCTGATTGGCCAGAGGATTCACACCCGGCTCACAGGTAAAGGAAGGCTGGGAAATCAGCAGTGTTCAGCCCTTGAGGACCGTGATTTGAACAGCCCTGCCCTAATGGGTCCCCATATACAGCCTCAATGCACCATGTAGCATCAAAGAGTTGAGGCATCTGATACAAGACAATCCCTAAGCCATCACCTCCTGTATCGAGACGACACCTTTGACCTCTGACCTTTCACCTTAGTCCCACTCTAGTGGAAGGAGAACCACCAGGGGAGAGTTAAGTTACGTACAATTATGCACACCATGCAAATCTGATAAGGTCACAATTTCATACCCTGGAAAAGGTTATTACAGGAAAAGCAATGTTTAACAAGGGCGCAGGAAAATAGTTAAGTGACTACAGAACATTTGGAAATTAGCCTCTCTTAGAGATCCTCCTCACACAGCCAGAAAATTCCATCTGCAATGCTGCAGGACATAGTAAAGGTGGCATACTGCCCTCTGCTGGTCGGATGTAGCAATGAAAAGAAAGCCCAGGTAATGGGGCAGGAGAGAAACAGCCCAGCAAACCAGGACCCATTTTTTAACAAAAAGCTGCACAACAGCATTTCAACTAACTGCAAGTGAATTTCTTATTCTATTGGTGTGGCGGTTTCTGAAACTAACCTCAGACTTTGGCCCTAAATGTCTTCTCTAGTAAACAAACTAACATAAGGTGTAGTGTTACCTAGAACATGGTGAAATCTGTGATTAATCTCATTAATCTGGCTGCCTTGTGTTGTGTTGTGATTTCAAGACTGTAATTCAATGCTCTTTGCCATGTAAATACTCTATACTGTAAACTAGGTCCTACCTGCTATTCTGCTCTCCTCTGCCATTACTGTAATCTGCTGCTCTGTGCTCCTCTGCCTGCACTGTAATCTGCTGCTCTGTTCTTCTCTGCCTGCACTGTAATCGACTGCTCTGTGCTCCTCTGCCTGCACTGTAATCACTGCTCTGCTCTCCTCTTCCATTACTGTAATCTGCTGCTCTGTGCTCCTCTGCCTGCACTGTAATCTGTTGCTCTGTGCTCCTCTGCCTGCACTGTAATAGACTGCTCTGTGCTCCTCTGCCTGCACTGTAATTGCTGCTCTGTGCTCCTCTGCCTGTACTGTAATCTGCTGCTCTGTGCTCTTCTGCCTGCACTGTAATCGACTGCTCTGTGCTCCTCTGCCTGCACTGTAATTGCTGCTCTGTGCTCCTCTGCCTGTACTGTAATCTGCTGCTCTGTGCTCCTCTGCCTGCACTGTAATCGACTGCTCTGTGCTCCTCTGCCTGCACTGTAATCTGCTGCTTTGTGGTCCTCTGCCTGTACTGTAATCTGCTGCTTTGTGGTCCTCTGCCTGCACTGTACCCTGGTACTCTGTGCTCTTCTGCCTGCACTATAATCTGCTGCTCTGGGCTCCTCTGCCTGTACTGTAATCTGCTGCTCTGGGCTCCTCTGCCTGTACTGTAATCTGCTGCCCTGCATATTTCGCCCCCTGCCCATCAGGACTACGAGTACCTGAACCAATCCCCACTGACCCAGCACCAGAAGAGCGACCGGTGCCCACCACCCCCACAGAAGCTGCCGGAACGTGCCTGCGAGGTTCCCAGCTGCCGCTCTGACTCTGAGTGTGAGAGGCACAAGCGCTGCTGCTACAATGGCTGCATCTACGCCTGCCTGGAGTCCGTGCAGCCCCCGCCGGGTGAGTGTCACATGACCACATCAGTCAGGGTCACCCTGAGAACGCCAGAAACAGGCCCTGAAAAATTAAACAAACCTGCTCATTACCATGGGAATCAACCACCCAAAATGCTCCTCACCTATAAAACAGTTCTTAATCACAGCACATATAACAGCATTTATTACCCATCTTCAGTCAATCAAAGCTTATTTATCTAATGTACACCAGTACAGCATACAGCACTCATGCAGGCAATGAAAGGGGTTTCCCTGAGAACTCCCTGTAGTAAAGTAATAATTTAAAGGATAAATAAGCAAAATTAAAAAAAAGAATAAAATAGAATAAAGAAGAAAAAACTGCAATGTGCAAATCATGCAAATGATCCACACTAATAGCCTGATCGGCGGCTGAGGAGCCTTGCGGCCTGAGGGTATGACAGTTAAACTAATTATGGTGAGCTTCCATACTTATTAGGAAGGGTCATTTGCACGGCCTCTCCATGTGAGTGTGCTGGAAGCCACCGGCCACTCGTCACGGTCACTCTCCAGGCATCAACGGCATAACAAACTGGGAGGAGAACGCTGTGCACTCAATTAACCTTACAGCCCCCCCCCCCCCCCCCCCAATGTGGACAGAGGGAAGAACGTGCCAGCGATGACAAGGAGAGGAAGCTGGCTGGCTGGCTAAGGAGGAAGACAAGGCTTTGGGGCTTCTGAGCTTAAGAAACAAACGCAGGAAAAACAGCTCTGGAAAAAATGAAGAGACCACAGCAACATTTTTAGTTTCACTCATTTTTCGGTTTTTGCTTCTGCACCTGTGTGAAACATTTTTTTTCTTTCATTTTTTAACTCCAGCCTGGTTCTTCTGTGTTTCTCATTAATAAAGTGCTTCTTCCCTGCTTTATGGGACTTAAATTCTGCTTCTAGGAGCCTGACACAAACTGTCCTAGCAGTGCACTTCACACCTGCACTGCTAGGACAGTGACCTTCATTTTGGTCTTGTGTCCTGCTGTCTTAGAAACTATGAGCCTGAAAGCCACCTGCTGCTCAGTGTAGACTTCTGCCAGCAGAACCAGGATTTAACCAAGATTTAACAATGGAGATTCTTAAAAATATACAGTGGTCTCTTTTTTTTCAGAACTGTAGTTACACTGCACATGTATAGAAATAGGCATAATATTACCACCACAGCACAGCACTTGCACAGAATCTTGACCTTGCAGTCGCATGTGCCAAAGGTCACACTTTCTGTATCAATCTGCCTGTGTGTTCTGCTTAGTGCTGGACTGGCTGGTTCAGCCCAAACCCCGGTGGCTAGGGGGCAACGGCTGGCTGCTGGACGGACCGGAGGAAGTGCTCCAGGGTGAGGGTACGACATGATATCACCAAAACAGGGCAACTCCTTAAATAATAATAATAATAATAATAATCAGAGCACTTTCAACCAACCAGTTGAGCATAAAGAGTCACAGTCGCAGAGTATTCAACTGGTTGGTTGAAACAAAATCCCGGTCTGTACTTTCACTCTATGGACCTGAATACCCAACTCTGATGATGATAATAATAATAATAATAATAATAATAATAATAATAATAATAATAAACATATGTTCAGTTTGAGACAGAGAGGAATCCTGATAGAAACAGAAGCCTTATTAGGTATAAGGTGCTTCTTACAGACCGGACCATTGCCTTTAATGGGGAAACAGGAACCATTCCGGCCCCAGCTTGTGTCAAGTCTCTTATATTCTCATTTCACACACATAAAGTGAAATTGTGATTCTGCAGAGCTTCAGACAGTGAAAACGATGAACAGCTGAACAATAAACACTGAAAAATAAATACTGGATAAAAAAAACACTACACAACAATGATTAATGATTCAGTGCAATAATACTAGTAAACAGTAGGTGAAAGACTGCATATAGAGAGCAGGCAGTGCAAAGTAACATTACAGTGCAAATGTCATACGTTCACACTCATTTGGGCTAATGATGGCTGCATGGCTGTGTGTGTGTGTGTGTGTGTGTGTGTGTGACACCCAGCGGAAGCATGCAGCACCACAGAAGATGGCGACGAGCCCTTGCAGTGCCCCACGGGCTACGAGTGCCACATCATCCACCCGGGAGTACCGGCAGCCGGCATCCCCAACCGCGGCCAGTGCATCAAGCAGCGCGGCAGTTCCGGTCAGCCAGCCTCTCACATTAACCCTGCCGACCACGTCACCAACCAATCAGCCTCCACTCATTCGACCGACCAATCATGTCCCTGTATCCCATGCAGATGGCCGCAGCCCGAGACCCAAGCACTTCAGAGACTACAAGGATTACACGGGTAAGGCAGCACGGACCGCACGCAGCTAGCATCTCCATCTGTGGTGTTTTGATGATGTCTTTAGTCAGCGTTGTGATCTCTGCAGGGAGCAGATCCAATAACGCGGCAAGCTTTGAGAAACATCAGCACAATCATCTGGGCTAGACGGGGCTGGACAGGTGAGAAGGCGCTGGTCACGGCGAGCAATCATGTGTCCAAACCAAGAACGGTCACATGACCATTCTGCTGAACGCATAATTTAAAAGAGCACCGAAAACAGAAGTGAGTTTTAAATTTCCAAATAATGAATTAAAATGCATGCAAGAGCAGTTTTACAAATAATATACTGTAATTATCGTTTTAAACATATTTACAAGTTCTCATGATGCAGTCAAACCTTCTAGAATATTCTAAAGTCCCGATCACCAAATACACCACTGAAAAAGGCAAATTAATCATGATTTAAAGCTAAAAAGTGACAGCTAGTACAACCGGAAAGATGACATACAGTTCAAATGCTTTAATTTGCCCTGTCTTTCTCTCCTATTATAGATAACAGCCTGGACCAAACCTAACAGATCCAAGATGCAAGCAACCAATATCCATGAACAATTTTCACCTCTTCCCAAACCCTTTCAAAAGCAAATAAACAACTGGGATGGAGGCCAGCAGTTTTAGTAAAAGTGTCTGTCACACATACAATATGTGAGTGTTTACAAGTAAATACCCAAAGAAGCAGGTCAGGAGGCTGTAAATTAGGGCTCATAATACAAAACAGGAGCTGCACTCTGCTGCCCATTAAAGTTTTAGGGACACACTGCATTTAAAACACACTCACCTAGAGGGCGCCAAAGAGCCACCTGCATCACCTGTGTCACACTTGTGGTTGGGAATGCAAAATGAAACACTGGGCAGCTGAAGGGTACCAGAAAGGGGGGGGGGGTCGAGTTGCACACAGGAAAGACTGTGTTCTGTAAAGAACAGATTCTGCTTCCATATACAAAACACTGACAGGCAGGGGCCACTGTGGGGATGCTAATGCTAACCATAACCAGTGCATCGTCCATTTGGGCATTTCGGCTGTTCTTTCTGAGCGCGACAGGGTACTGTTGTCAGGAAAATTCTGCCTCAGGCACCACAAAGCCATCAGGGTTAAACCAGTCCAGCTTGGGGAGTTGAGAGCCCCAAGATGAGGTACAGAAACAGAAACAGCAGCATAAAAGTGAAAAAGCTTGGAGTTTCCCTCAGATTGCAGCCTACCTGTACACACTGCCATCCTCAACAGCATAACACAGGCTGACGGTGCCGTAACACTTCCCAGTGTATTCCAAGTAAAGTGACATATAGCATCATCGGAGTCTTGTTTTCCTTGAACATCCAAGTGTCATGCTTCATTCCTTCGTGAAATTACACTGAGATCAGCTTTTAATAACTCAAGAAAAAAAATAAGACAATAAGTAAACTTACCTCATATCCATGCTACCCAGGTCCAGCAAAACAGAGGGACCCAAAGTTCAAGGCAATACTAATTATTATTATTGTTATTAGCAACAATAATAATGTATATTATACATATACTATATTATTATATCTTAATAATAGTGATAATAATATTGTTATTATTATAACTGCAGAAATAAATAAGGATCGAATTTTTTAACTCCAGCCCCCTCCCCAGAGACCCCCGTCTGCCACCCTAGGGTTTAGACTGGCTGGTTCCTAAGCGGACAGCGCACGCGCTCACACCTCGCGGCCCTTCAGCGCAGCCGCATAAGGCAGGTCACGCGGCTGAACGCATTCCTCAGCATCAATTACCCGGCACCGAATTCATTTGTACAAACTGAAAGCAATTCGCTTCTTTGTTTGTGCATTCAGCATCAAATTTACTTTTGTTGTACTGTTTAATGAAGAAAGGTTATGATGCATATTTGCATGCCACTTTATAATGCGATAGTAGCGAACCTGGGAGGTGAAAACAATCAATTATATCTGCACTTGAGTAAAAATGTACTGGTAAATTTATGTATCGGCGCTGCTTTGCCAACAAATAGGGGCACAGTGTAAATCCACTCAGCTTTAATAAGCCTCTTAACCATGGAGATAAAGCAACACTATTCGCCTTACGCCCTCAGAATTATAATCAAAACAACAAATTAGACAGTGTTGCAGGGCCTATTCTTATTTAAATAACTACTTACTGAATGGTAATTAAGTAGAATTACATGCAGCATTACGGAGAAGGCTCATTGTTGTGTGAGTTTGTGATTTATGAAATTATATTTATCTACCGGAATGTTACATTATTCGGGTTCTGACTGCCCCCTAGTGTTGAGGCATAGCAGTCACACATAACCGATATGAGCATTGCGTGTCTAGCGGCGTTTTAAGCTCGTCCCGTTATTAAGCGAGGTCCTGTAACTCCACCTCTCTGACGCAGTCAGGAGAATGAAGGGAAAGGTGCCTGACATCTCTTCCAGGACCAAAAAATTATCGTAGCATTGCAGATTACAAAGAAGCCCCTCTGACCCCTGCTAATACAGGGAGCCCTTGACTTACGTAAACTTTGACTGACACATAGTTTACAAAAGCACTAAAGCAAAAAGGCGACAAATGCCTGTAACTGAATTTGCATTTTATCATTTTATCTTATTTAAAATGACTTCTGTACTATGTATTACTAGTGTGTGTGTGTGTGTATATACACACACACACACACACACACACACACACACACACACACCCTCCCCCGTGGGGGTCCCCAGTGCCCCGCCCCCGTGGGGGTCCCCAGTGCCCCGCCCCCAAAGAGTCACCCCTCCCCCCAATCTGTGAAGCCACCGTTACCCAAACCATTCACATCGGTGTCCAGTTCATGCTGAAGAAAATCAGGAAGTGAGGGGGGGGTTATTTTTTTAACTAAATATTTAATTTATTATTTCATTGAACACATTAGTTTTTGCGGAGGATGAGGAGGCAGGAGAACGCAGGGATCAGGAACACGCACACGGGAAAGGAAAATCCTCATGTGGCAAATTTCTTCTGTCTTACTGGAGCTGGCAACTGGGTGGCAATGTCCAACAGGGGGCGCTCCACCACCACGACGGACTGATCCTCCAATACACTTACACAGAGCAGGGGCTGAAAAGGGTGAGACAGTTAGTGATGGAAGCACAACTAGGGTTCCACTGAAGGATATGGACACTGCAAAGCCGGCAGAATGCACGCGGAGGAGAGCTACGCATCCAGCTCATTACTGACTCATGCATACCTGGTATTTCTTGCAGAACTTGAAGGCGTGTGAGTAACTCTTCCGATCCTGCTCTGAGAGGCTCTTAAGGGTCAGCTGGTTATAGAGCTGAGCCTTCTGGTCTGGAAGAGGCTGGGGTGGGGGGGTGGGGGAAAGAGTACAAGAAATGGGTACATGCAGTTCAGTAGTTAGTGTGAAGACAGTGACTTAAATGTCTACGATTATTTATTTAGCAGATGCGACTAAATACTAAGAAAGTAGGGCCGGCCAGTCCCTGCAGAAGGTGCTGGTTAAGGGTCTTGCTCAGTAGCCTGATGGTGAAATCACTCTACTGACCCTGGGATTCGAACCAGCAACCTTCTGATCACAGGCACGGGGTTCCAACCCACTGAGCCACACCCAGGGTTTACCGGGACAAATAACATAACCACTGTATTATTCCTAATCGTTCTGGTACCAGACCCAGAGACAGTAAGGCTCTCTCACCAGGCGCTGGTCCACGATGCAGAACATATAAGTGTCGTGCAGGAGGAACTGGGAAGCATTGCTGGGGTTGAAGGTTACACCAGTGACCGGCGTGTCCCTCTCCAGCCAGAGTCGGTGAAGGCCCTCCTTCTGCACCCTACGGCTCCAGTCTGTGTACTGCTTCTCCTCTATGCTGTACTCGAATATCTATGGGAGGGAGATTCCACATGGTCACAACTCCGTACCCATGGAGGTAAGGAGAACGCGCTGATACACCGTGTTGCCGCACCCACCACACGTCGAACCACCTCAGGGATGAGAACCCGAGAGCAGCCGTGCGGCAGGTGATACCTCAGCACCACATTAGTTTAAATGGAATGGAACGGTGTGAAGTTTTTTCCCGGTGGCTGGAGTATCAATCCTGCCACCAACCCCTAAATTTTCCCTGGAAGTTGGAGGACCTGCTTGCAGGGCTGGATGTAGATTAACATCATACCCAGGATGAAGCAACTGCAGGTTAAGGACCTTGCTCAAGGGCCCAACGGAGTAGGATCACTCCTGGCATTCATGGGATTCGAACCAACAACCTACTGGTTGCTAACAGATCCCTAGCCTGACCCACTACTCCACCCGCATATGGCACACTTGCTATATCAAAAAATTGGTACTATCAGACAGAAAAGGTAAGAACATAGGTACAAGATGGAAGATGAAAGAGAGACAGATACACAGGTAGACACACAGACAGCCAGGTAGATACATAGACACACACATACAAAGCTAGATATATTTGAGATGGATTACAGAACAACAGATTACTTTAATAATGTCAGCGCCACCTACCAGCTGGTCTGCATGCACCATAAGTAGGTTGTTGGTGCTTGGGTGGATGGCCATTGCGGTTGGACACGAGCCGTACAAGGGCACAATGCAGTGGGGCTGGAAGAAAAGGTGAAGCGTCACAGGTCATGGGGGGGGGGGGGTACAATTTTAGCAAGAGAGCAAAACTGAAACAGATCTGGGACATCACAAAAAAAAAAAAAAAAGAGGCAGCAGGACGTATGGAGAACCTGACCACCCCTGCGGGTGGCAGCACTGAGACGGCTCTCAGGTCATTACCTTCCGGCTGCGCACGTTGTAGACGTGCACCTCACAAGCGCGATTGGCCGCAGCCAGCCATCTGCCGTCCGCGCTGGCCACCAAAAGGTGCATCGGCTCAGTGGAACCTGAAGAATCAGTGACAATTAAAAAAAACTAGATTCCCTACAGCCTAAAGGGCTGCATTGTTTGTATAAGGCTCTGTTCTACCCCAGCACAGCACCTGATGGATCTATGACCCTGACTGAGCTCATTTAGAAGAACCTCTAAGTTTGCAGGTTGGCATGGTAGAGATGAGGAGAATCTGCATATGACTACCCATGACCTAGAAGGAACACGCAGTACAGAGAGACGCCCAGGAGCTTACAGCCAGCCACAGTGACGCCACGAGGGGACGGAAACAGCAACAAATTCACAGACCAGGCCTATTTCAATCCTTACACCTCCCATGACAATCTGACAGCGAGAGCAGTGGGAAAGTGACCAAACCACTGTACATTATATCTTCTGCTTCCATCTATAAAGCAGCAATAAGAATGAGAATATGATTTATTCAGATAGTAATCTGAACAAAGGTGAAGGCAAGCCCATTACTCCCAATTGCATCAGATTTGTAGAGATACAATATTAAAATGGAATATTTAAAGAAGTCCTTGAGAGTGAATCGATAATAAAAGCTCACCTGAACAGGACTTGAATGTATGCAAATACTTGCACTCCGATTGGCTGAGAGCAATCACGTGAACCGTTGACCGGGATGAGGCAACGAATAGCCTGGAGGAATCGGCAGAGAAACAGAGCTGGTGGGCGGACCGTAGGACCTTGGGGAGCCGGGGTACCTGGCAGGGGCAAGGACAGAGTGACGCGTAAGCCAATAGCGGTTAAGTAACCCAGGAAAATAATGAAGCTCCACAGCGAATAAAACTGCAGATTGTTATACGTTCAGTGATTAACCAAACTGCGAGCAAATCATAAAATCAGCATCTCTATAATCGTGACCTTCAGTTTATATTTAGATACGTCTTTTTCTGGTGGCAATAAAAAAAGATGACTAGAGGAACACAGCAGCTTGTTAAAGACGTCCAGCTCTCCCAAACATACAAAAATGGGGCAAGCCTGAAAGAAAATGAGGAAAAATGTCATAGATCCCTAGGGACACTCCAGAAAGAACCCGTGTCGGTCCGTTGGGACGAATGGAAACATGACCCAGAAGAAGCTGTTTGGCTCTAGAGCTCATGGATGGTTTGAAGGAGGAAAAGCAGCAGGAGGTCAATGACGGAGCCCCGCATGACACAGCAGCACTGTCAAGGCCCGTAGGAGGAGATGCTATCGTACACAGCACGATGGTAAATGGGTAAGCGAGGAGGCATCTACGCATGTTGGAGGAGGTCAAATGCCATTTCCATGTGAGATGTTGCTGGCAGGCCCCACCTTGGCGATGCTGATGTTGCTGCCGTCGTACTGCAGCCGGTGGAGTCGTATGCTCGACACCGTGGAGTAGACCACCCAGCTCCCGCAGGGCGAGATGGCACTGCAGCAGATGTGGTCTTCACCCTGAGGGTGAAGGCCAACCAAAGAAGAAAAACAACAAATCAACAAATCTTCCACTTGTGCAATTCTTTAAATCACTGTTTCCCAATCTGGTCCTTGGGGACCCGCAGACAGTCCATGTTTTTGATACCAGGAGCTGTGAGGGAGCAAAAACGTGGACCGTTTGTAGGGAAACACTCCTTTAGATGATTGGAACTCCCATTTAAGACAGAGCATTAACCTCTGTTACATAAGCACTCATTGGATGCCCTCTCAGGCCAGAGGGCATCCAATGAGAAGGCTGACATCACACTGTGGTTTTTGCAGGTGCTGAATTGCCAGTTGCAGACCACCAGGGTGTAGCTCTTGCAGGAAGGATGGATATCCATATTCCGAATGTACAGCTCCCCCCCAAAACCGTGCATGTATTCACCATCCCATATAAGGGTAACAAATACAACTGATTTAATGCTGCCCCCCACCCCGCCACACCCCCATCTCCCAACCTGTTCCATACCACTACAGATCACTATGAGATGTTCTTCAGCACATCGACGCATACCTTTCTCTTCAACTGCAGAAGCTTCTCAGGTTTTCTCGTAACGATTAAACTGTGCCCAGGTCTCCCTGCAGAGAGATTAAACCATCGATATGACTGTCACTGCCACCAAGTTCTCATCATCATCAGCACATTTACCTGGGTGTGTCAGAGAACCCATGCTTGTCAGAGATATAAAGCAAGACCAGGCACAAACACAGCCAGCTTCCCAGTACAGCACAGACACCCCCCCCCCCAGCCTGGCCTATAACCTCAGCCCTCAAGAACCACACCCTAACCTACACATGTGCCTAGGCAGTTAAGGTCCTTAATGGGGACAGTGTCTAGGACCTGTGTGTGACCAACGTCCCACTACAGCCTACTCAACTTACAACAGCCCCTTATGTACAACCATTGCACAGCTTACATACGTAAATAATGGCTTATTTACTCATTTGACTCTTTGCACTTAACTCCTAATTGCACACTATTTATGGATTTATAGTTACTGCTTAATGGTTTGTCTCTTTATAATCATGTCCCCCGTTTCACAGCCTGGAGCTCAGCAACCCGGCATTTAACAAAACACTGTGCCGAGTGACAAGGAGAACTTTGACTGACTGATAGATGGATCGATGAAGTGCTTACAGAAGCTATTAAAGCCGCTTAGATGACAGTAGAGCTATCACGATTACTTGATTAAACTCAATTAGTCAATTATTAAAACGCATCAATTAATACTTTCCATCTCAATTACTCTGCAATATGGCGGAAGGAAGACGGCGAATAGCAGATGAGGATCCACAGAGAGCGCAAGAGGATCAGTCCTTTGGAAGTACTTCACTTTGAAAGAATGAAAACGCAGTCGTCTGTGAGCATGCAAAAGCAGAACTTAAATACTGCAGCAGCATGACTGCTATGCAAAAACATCTTAAAAGACGACATTCAAGTTTGACGGAGTCACCAAATAACGTGAGATAGACCATTGCTATATAACATTTAGCCTCACGGGGCTCTTTCCCACCACACCAAATACCGTGGACCT
This sequence comes from Paramormyrops kingsleyae, assembly GCF_048594095.1. Lineage (NCBI taxonomy): Eukaryota > Metazoa > Chordata > Actinopteri > Osteoglossiformes > Mormyridae > Paramormyrops > Paramormyrops kingsleyae. Next base: position 29,629,768 of record NC_132809.1, on the reverse strand, counting down.
TTGGTACTTCGAGAGTATCAAAAGTACGGTACTTCAAGGTGTTGGTTTTCCAAAAACTGATAGCAGCACCGAATGACATCACCGTGTGTGGCAGGGTATTTAGTACTTATTTTGAAAAATGGCCGCAGTATATAATAGGGCTGGAAGATGAGCAATATTAATACCAACATCGCATGTTGTGCATGTGGAATTCTCACATCGCTAGTCAGCTAGATTAAGATCAGGCTTTTTCTTACCTTCAATTCTGTACGGATATTATAGCGCAGGGAGTTCAAGTTCCGCTAAAACATTTTTAACCGTGTCATAAAACACCTTAGCTAGCTTTGCAGTTTTATTTATTATTCCTTTTATAGATTATCTAATTTGTGCTTAAAAATCAGGTCAAAGCCTTCTCCGTAACTGCCGCTTTGCCCGTGTGGAGTCTGCATGTTCACCCTCTTCGCGGCTTTCCGGCACATTCTGCGCTTTTCTTATACTGTCCAAAAACATGCAATTTAAGTCAACTGGAGTGTCTAAACCGACCGTATGTGTGACTCAGTGAGCAGAGGGTCCTTGGTTCTTGTCTTACGCCAATTTGAAATGTTCGTATTATATCAGATATAAACCATTACTCAAATGGTCAGATTAATCAGTAGTTTACTCGATTACTGACATAATGGATAGTGATGGGAATAGGTGTGAGAGTAAACAAAACCAGAGCCACTATGTGGCTCTTGAGGACGGTGTTTCCCGATTCCTGACTAAGGCTATGCTACGTGCCCCTGGCCTACGCGCGCCAATACTTTACAGAAGTTCATTCCATTCACATTGCTGCCAAACCAGCCCCCCAGAAGTACTGACCCGGGCCTTCACCCTCCCCCAGTCTCCACAGCTCCAGCTGGACAGGAAACTGGAAGAGCAGTAGCCCCGCCTTCGCGGCACATGACACCAGGGGGCGCTAGGAAACAGATGAGAATCACATGAACATACACATCCAATCAAGGTAAATGCCTTCTCCTTTATCCAGATGCATTACAAAGTACAGGAAATTCGACTCTCTCTATAGGCTTTATTCTATAATTACGAAACAAATCTATTCTGTGCTTTTAAGCATCACCTGGATTACACGCCATGCCTGTTATACAGTTTCCATCTGTAATCCACAAGAAGCTTATAAAGAAACAAAAAGACGATATTATCTGATTCATTTCATTAAGTCATACTAGGTCAAACAGACATAATAGCCAATTACAGACTTTCCAAGACACTTACGTGGGGAAATTGGATCTTACGCAGCCCAGTGTCATAAGACTTTACATCCACCTTGTCCAGAAGAGGGCGCACTACCAGCTGTGTGTCTACACCTGGGGGAATGGGGGTAGACATTTAATGTTTATAGTTTTACAAAAAGGATAATGGATGGATGTATACTACGCACAAGACCCGCTTATGGTGTTCTGTGTAAAACTTATTTGGGGATTTAAAATCCAAGCCGCACTTTGCCTGGGTTATACACTAAAACGATACGCAAGTACTTAATAAGTGGGTCATGTAAACTAAAAGTTCCTGGAGGACTAGAGAAACTTAGAAACTTTGAGCAAGGTGATCAATGTGGACCAGTCCAGAAAAACTATAAAGGAATGTTTTTCCAGCTAAAATCATCATGAAACACAAACTGCAGGCAGGTTCACTAGGAGTCCAACACCCCATTCATCCACTGATACCTCCAGAGATCCAGACTGACCTCCAGACACGACTGCAGTGCCGATCTCTGCCACTGCTCGCACATCATGCGTGTGGTGCTTAAAGGTTCTGGTTCTGACCCATTCCTTTTCGCTTGCCCCCAGGGTGGGCGAGAGGAACTGGAACTGCACCACGGTACCTTCTGAGGTTCCTGCCAGCAGACTGCTCTCATCCTGCCCAAAAAGCAGAGGCCAGAACATGCAGAAGACTAAGTTTCAGTCACACTATTGCCATTACTTGAGAAAGCAAGGTCAGACAGTCCCTGGAGCAACTGAGGGTTAAGGCCCTTCTCAAAGGCCAACAATGCAATCTCTGTTGGCCACAGGATTTGAACCAGCAACCTTCTGATCACAGGTACAACGTCATAACCCAATGAGCCACACAATGCCTTTCTTTCATTGCCGGATTTATTTTAGTGTTTCCAATCATTAAAAGGAACCGTATTTACAAAAAGCTGGCAAATTGTGAGCTATGCAAAATGTCTTAATAATACTATAATAAAAATACTATTAAAAATCTATATAGAACATAATATTTCAACAACGCAACAGCATTCAAACAGAGCAATATTCCCATTTGTAAACTGGACACATCTTTGCACATTCCCATTCACACACAGCTACCTGGACACATCTTTGCACATTCCCATCCACACACAGCTACCTGGACACATCTTTGCACATTCCCATCCACACACAGCTACCTGGACACATCTTTGCACATTCCCATCCACACACAGCTACCTGGACACATCTTTGCACATTCCCATCCACACACAGCTACCTGGACACATCTTTGCACATTCCCATCCACACACAGCTACCTGGACACATCTTTGCACATTCCCATCCACACACAGCTACCTGGACACATCTTTGCACATTCCCATCCACACACAGCTACCTGGACACACAAATTGTCTGACTACAGAAGCAGCAACAGTAACTGTGCTCGTTCCTGGACAAAAGGCTCACCTGGGACAGGGAAAGAGCCAGAACGTCCCACTTGGAGACCAGGTGCGCTTTGTTGAGGGTACCCGTGTGACTGTCCCAGATCTGCACTTTTCCAGACGAGTCACCGCTGATGATGGTGAAATCGGACAGGAAGAACACGCTCCAGACCACGCATTCGCGCGTTCGAGAGTTCACCGTGCCACGGTCAACCAACATCCGCTGCATCATGTGACCTGGGAGGACACACCAATCGCATCACTGCTGTCACACATCGCCGCCTTCTAAGATTCACACATGGCATAACTTTAATGACATTTGACATATGGTATTTTCATGACAATGACACCCAATCAGAATCTTTCTATTAAATTCTGCACTCCCAAGAATGCCAGAAAGGCTCACCTGACTGGACATCAAAAATGTTGATCACGTCGAGCGATCCAGCGACGATCCGTGTGCCAGACGGATGCCATGAGAGAGAGAGGATGCGCCCTGAAGAGAAACAGAGAAGTGAAACATCAATGGGTCTTATTACCCACAAGACCACAACATTGCTGAAGGAGTCCTGAATGCTGCCGATTTGCTCCTTCATTACCTTTCTGTCTATCTAGATTTTTCTCAAAACGGATTTTCTCTGGAAGGACTTCAAACAATTTCACTGATCCATCTTCACAACCAACCTGGGGACGAAAACATTTAACAAAGCTACATTTTAGAAAAAATACAAACATGATATATAAAATAAAATAATACAGTATCATACCAACATTTTATATTATGTTCGCAGGTGTCACTAACCGCCAAGTGTGTCCCCAGGGCGTTGCAGGCTACTGTCCAAATAGGCCCCCCAAAAGCATCTACGGAGTATTTCGGACACAGGTTCTCCAGGTCATACTCCGTTATTTCTCCGTTCAGCCCTGTGGTGAAGAGCCGGTTCGCCACCCAACATATGGCCTCCACAGACCTCGCGTCGTTCCCTGGAATCACCTGAATTTAGAAGTTAGGGATCAGTGGTCATTGTTGACACACCACAACACACAAATGTGCTCTGCATTTAACCCATATGTGACGTTGTAACATAGCAGGGGGCAACTAATTCAGCGCCCGGGGAGCAGTACCTTGCTCAGGGTACCTCAGTGGTGCCTTGCTGGTCAGGGATTCGAACCTGAAATCTTTCAATTACAAGTGCGCTTCCCTAACCATTAAGGCACCACTACCCACACCAACATACCAGTAACGACGATACTAAACGAAGCTGATCCCGGGAGACAGCAATATAATCAAACGCAAATCTAATAACGTAGCCTCTACTAAAGCAATCATACGTTAAGAAATAGCAAGCAAGAATCGCATTACCTTCTCTTGAAAGTATCTGTCAGAGAAGTTGAATATCTCCACCGTGCCGTCAAGCCTCGCTAGAGCAAGTCTCTCCGTCCTCTGGTTAAACGCCATACATCGGATCCCCGACGGCATGTAGTCGAAGAATCGGACGCGATGTACTTTAAACTCCCCCATACTTAAAAAAATAAAGCAAACATATTTATAAAGCGTGGTAACAGACGGTAGGAATCCGTCGTTCACAAAACTAAGAAGTTAAGAGTAAATATTTTACATCTATATTCGCAGAACGAAGCTCATATGATAGCTGATTATGTCTATTAAGAAGCTATTTGCTTCAGTATTTCAAAACACCTAGCAGATATATCACTTATACAGCTAAATACATACTACGGTGGCATAACTAGTTGCTGGCCAGCTACTTCACGAACTATATGCTAAATTAAAAAAATCGTTCGACTGATCTATAAACGTTTATACATATCGCAAATATCGACTGTAACACCATATAAGCACTGAATACCTTAATCTTCAACTTTTCCAGTTAATCACCTTATTTTGTTACAAACTGACTCCCATACTATAAAAGTCCAGCACGCTAAATTTTGCAGACCACCACGTGGATGACCTTCCACCCGGAAATGAAAGCCGCAGTTTGCCTGCGTATGGAAGACTAGGGTGTGATGGGAAATGGAGTGTGCTTGGGTTACTTGCATACTGCTGTCGGGGAAAACTTTCTCAGTATCTGTCTGTAAGACTAAGATCTTTGTTCAGCAGCCAGCAGTGCAATGCAATACAGACATGTGCGCATACGTGTATAATATGTATGTACAGTTGAGTGTCACCAATATAACAGACCGGCTGTATATTTTCTCACTGTGGTATAAAAGAATTACATTACATTGCACCTTGTGCTGCTTGAATGGATGGATGGATGTCGTTACCCCTGCCTGACGCTATCAGATAACTGTGTGAAAGATGAAAGATGGGTTCCCTTTTCTTTTATTTTAACATTAAATCCAGCACTAATCACAAGTTTGAATATGCAAGTTTGAAACTAAAATTTAAGAGTAAATTTCCAAAACTCAGTCCATTTATTGCTGTTGACATGATCCAAAGTCAAGCTTCCACATCATGTTACAGTTTAGAGAACCAAAATTCATTCAGTCCTCATGTAATCCAATAAAGAACTTTCATTACATTTCCAAAACTCCACAAAACAAAAACTATCCAGTGGACATTTAGGAAATTTGCTCTTTCATTATCGGTTCCTAAACTGTATAAAGTTGCCTGTTAAAAGGAGTTGAAGTTTGGTTTGTTAATGAGTCAAACTTTTGGGTCTAGCTGCCTTGAGTAGGGGTGCTCATGGGGTGGGTAGTTAGGATGAAAAATTTGGAACATAATTGCATTGGTCTGAGTGGGAGGCCCCAAAATCTCTAGCAGCTCCTCATAAGCACATCTTTATCATAACATATTTCCCAGGCATGCTATTTCATCACAATTATGGCTGATTGGGCAGTGTTCAATTCTTTAGCAAGATAAAGACCCAAAACCCACTTCAAATTGTGCAAGATTATCTGGCGAAGGACAACTCAAAGCTATGTTTACCCTACGTTCCTTAACTAATTAATTGAGCTGGGGGTGAAATTTAACATTCATGTAGAATAGCTGTGGTGATCCTGATGATAGTTTTGGACACTTGGTACATGACACAAATGTAAGAATTTAGGTCTGTGACACCAAATGTGGAAGTGATGAGGTGGCTAAATGAGTAGGATCGATAAGAGTGAAGTTTATTGTTGGCTTTTCCACATACAGTATTTCTTTGAACCAACAACCTGAGGACTTCCTAGTAGTTTATTATATACTTTATAGTCCCACAGGGAACTGAGAAACACGACCCATTGTAAAGGTAGTAAAATAATGTGAGGAAATATATACTAAAACACTGCATTCAGAGAAGTTTATTCAATAAAAATATTGTATATTCCTTATTTCATAAAGAGAATTAAAAGGTTTGCAAAAATAAACACCATTTCAGTTCAAATTTATTCATGTAAAAATGTTTCATATATATTTAAATATATACCTCAGTACATATATATTTAAATACATGTAATTTATAATTCCCAAGCAAATAAAAAATTGCATCTTTAAGCCAAAATACATTTTACATATTTCAGATCAACTACTCTGCCCCATCGTCACAAATAGCATTAAATAGACAAATATCATTAAAATATTGCAATAAAAAAATATATCTATTCACATACAGTGTCAGGTTGAGCTGTGTCCCTATTGTAAACCTCCGTTGTGTGTCTGTGCTGAAATGGTGTAAAGTCAGACTCCTGTTTGTATCTGGGGGCACAAAGGTGCCACAGTGCTGTTAAAAAGGGACAGTAGAGCATACAGGCAGCCTGTATCCGACACGGGGGGGCAGGGGGGCACAGGATGGAGTTACTGTGGACGCCGTAAATCCCAAAATCAGAGCGATAAAAAGCGGTCCAGAATTTGTGATCCTGACACACTGGAAATGAAGCCAGGAGTTTCAAATTTCAACAGGAAAATAATACAAACAGACATTTGTAAGAGCTGTTAAAATGCACTGCAGACTCTATAAGAAGGCATGTTGAGGCGGTAAGTGAAACTTCAAGGAAGGGTTCGGTAATAGCCGCTGCATTCGACTGGCTCGCTCTCCAGTAGTTTTGCCATTTTACCAAAACAAAGAGTCATTCTTGAAAAGCATGAAGTAACATCAAGCTCAGTGGGGCCACCTACTGAAAGCCACAAGAATGCAGAAAACTGCTCAGTACGAAACTGTATCAGTAACACGGTAATACATCTCCATGGCTTCCGCTCTGATGGCTTTTGGTGCATTTGGGGAGACTCTTCCAGGATCTATTAAAAGGACAAACCTAACGTGAGCACAACACCAACCAGGGGAAGGATAAAATGATGAGGTTGTAAAATACACTGAATGAGCAAAAAATAGTACTTTCCCCAAGAGCAGGTGTTCGCTATAATAGAACATTCATCACAGAAGCACTGCAAACGTCCACCTCACCACGTTCATCTCAAATGCCCCCCAACACACTGAGTCTCTTAGCCAGCTGCAGAAGATAAGCAGGCCGGGGGGGACACTCATCTAGATTTCATTAAAAGCGCCCAGATTATTATGAGAGATCAGATGGTCGTCCGTTCACAGTGTTCCAGCTCTCGTCCAGAATGAGGCTGAGAGCAGCTTCGAGTTTAGGCTCACTACGGGGACAACCCCCCCCCCCCCAAAAAAAACTCCTGCCATCCTCACAGAGATGTAACTGGAGAAGTCAAATCTAGCCCATGTAAGCAGTAGGTGCCCAGGAGAAACTGTGCACCTGAAAGAGCTGATTCATTCGCTACGACTATAGACTCTGGTGCCAAACGCTTCGTGCTCCATATAGCACTACCTCTGCCTTTCGCTCTGTCCTCGTTAAGACTTGCTATGGAGTTATGTACCGAGGGTTCTACTCCTTAAGCACTGACAAAAAAAAAACACTACAAATTAGTGCAACAAAGTGTAACAATGCACAAAATGTTTGTGTGTGTATTTGTAAACATGATGTTGGTCATGGGACAGGTTAGCATGATCTGTGGACACAGGTTTCCAGAAAGATCTTCTGAAGGATACTCACCATTAGGGCCTTTGTGTATGTTTGTGAGAGATACATACAATGATGCGTTTACTGCCTTATCAACATTTTTTGATTTACAAGGAAAATACATGAAATAAAAAAGTAACTAAAACCAGACACATTGAAACACATCAGCCTCTGAAATAAAGATATTTTCTTCATCTTTTACCTGCTTTTCCACAAGCAGATTTTCTTTTCAAAACAAAAAATGTACAATAAAAATGTAGTAATTTAGTATTTGAGCTTAAATGTTAAATTAACTGTCTGGTAAACTCATGCATTTACCTTGTTAGAGAATTCATAAAACTGTTTCATCATCTATGCTGATATTTAGGGGATCTATATAACTGTGCTCCTTGTGTCATGGTAAACAAAGTTACAACTATCTTAACTAACTATCCAATACTGGTATACGAAAATTAAGATGGTAGCAACATTAATAATAGTTACTGTAGCAGTACCCAACACATTTGAACATCAATATGTCCGTCTTTGGTTGTCACTCTGAAATAAAATGAAAAGTCACAGGTGAAATCACTCTACACTTTCTCGTGATCAGGATTTCCAGCACCAAAGTGTCTCCATAGTTATCCAAACGGTATGATGGAGTTGAGTCTCTGAGGAGAGCTGGGGGTCACTTGGCACCGCATGGTGCGATACTGTTGGGGTCCCAGTGGCGCTGCCTGCAGGGTGGGCAGTGGTTCCAGTAGAGCACACTCTATGACACTGCACATTGCCGATATTGCACCATCCTTTCACTGCACATCAGGTATGTCCAGGAGAGTCTGTGGTTTGTTGGCACCTATACTTCGTCTAGGAAGCACTCTGGAAAAAAAAATGTCCCATGTTGAATTTTGTGTGTTAAAAAGTTTTAAAAGTTTCAGCGCTTTGTAAAGAGGCTAGCTAGTCTTCGCAATGAGCTCAAATGCAAATGCCTTTCACAGTGACCTTCACCTCTATTCATCTAGCCTGTGGATGAAATTCGCCGCTGTGTTTCATCAGTTTTTGGAAAATCAAAGGGAGTTAATACCCATTTCGATTGTCAGCTAGATGTTGAGATTTCAAAAAGTGCACCTGTAGAATAAATTATGACCTGACTGAGAGAAAGACTGAAATGAGTTCTTCGGGAAATTTCCTATCTTAAGTACAGCTTGCGTGCAGGTAACCTATGTGACTGCACCATTCTGCCTGGCAAAAAAAGGCCTGGTCACCGATTTTTGCCTCTTGAGCTTTTGGGCTATTTTACTCGTCGCTAAACATTTAAAACTTTCAGCAATGGTCCCTTTCGCAGTCATAGTCTAAGACTTGTTACAGGGCGAGATAAAGGTGAGGAAGATGAGGATTTAACATCACACTCTTCCCGCTCTGAGATATGTGCCAGAGACTGCGGTGTAGCTGAAAAAATCTTTACAGGCAGCAGTAAGACCCCAAGGGGCAAAACGTCCAGTGAATTTACCCATAGCCAAAGTGGATCCTCCAGACTGATTTTAGCAATTGCCACGAAGCCACAGCTGCCTTGGGCACCAAATGAGCCCTGATATGGCAGGAATTGTAGCACCATGGGAAGGAGAGGCTATGTTTCCTGTCAGGTGACTCGGGAGCACCTGGGGGGGCGTGGCCATGTGTCCTCAGGCCTCTGCGTAAGGCAGGTGATACTGTTCCTCCCTCTTGTTACATCGTTTGGCCACAATGGCTAAGTAGAGCACCAGGAGGATGATCCAGTAACAGCCGTACAAGATGGCACCGGCGATGAGGAGGGCCTTCTCCGTCTCGTTCAGTGGGTCCTGCGTCTCACAGTAAATGGTGTAGGCCATGCCTCCCAGCAGCACCAGTGCCCACACCGTGACGGGCACGGCGCCGATGAAGTTCACCACGATCTTTTTGCGCCCGGAGGTGCCCCAGCCGGCCTTGTTGATGGTGAGCAGGGCGAAGATCTTGGCGGGGAGCAGGCTGGACATGTACAGCAGGGAATAGAGGGACATGAAGATCATAACCAGGCTTCCGCGCAGGAAGCAGGCGTAAGTGGCCTTCACCATTCCCACCAGTTGCACCGTCAACAGGAACAGGAGGATGTTCCAGAGCCTCCCGCGGTAAAAGAGGTGGATCACCGTGGCAACGAGGAAGAAGGGGAAAAAGCCCGTTACCACTGACTCATATGTCATCCATAGGCTGTGCTTGTGGAACCAGAGGGCGTTGTAGAGCCACTCGCGGAAGTAGGACTTGCTCCAGCGAGTCTGCTGGTTAAGCCAGCGCAGGTACCGCGTGGGCGTCTCTGTCTGGCACTGCGCCCGGGCGGTGAACTTCGTCTTGTAGCCTAGGCTCAGCACGCGGTTGGTCAGGTGGCGGTCGTCGCCAAAGCTGCACTTGGTGCCCAGGAAGGTCTGGTGGTACCAGGGCTCCAGGAACTGCTGGAGCAGGGAGTTGCGGTACATGCCCAGGGGTCCGCTGATGCACTGCACGCAGCCGAAGTAGGACTGGCACGCCCGCTCCACGTTGAAGGCCATCCAGTACCGCACGCTGCTCAGGAAGGAGATCCACGAGTCGTATTTGTTGAGGATCTACCAGGATAGAGAAGGACATCTCGTTGGAGGCCCTCAGGAGATGAGTGATGAAAGGTTTCTATTGCTTTAAAATACCACTACATGTATCCTAAAAGTACTGTACTTTACAATAATGTACAATACTGTGCAAAAGTCTTAATCAGTCACAGAAGTTAATATTTAAATGATCTTCATGTTGGTGAAAAACTATGCTATTACGCCTGCTAAAGTGTGTTAGCTTAACCATTTATAAACCTCTCTTAAAATCACCTTAATATATCCAGCAACCATACAACACACTCCTCATGCACACCTCGTATACTGTAGCTAATCAATATCTCACTGACTTTTTTTTTTTTTTAACAAATTCAATTAATTAAGTGTGCTGGAGGTGACATTTAAGGAATGCATGGAATGGCTGAGGGGTCCCTGAGGAGAGGTTTGGGAACTGAAGCGTGTTCATCTAGCCATCCAACAAGATATCAGTAACTTTTTGCAGAACAGAAGAAATTCTTGTTAGTTTTTATAGTATTGATCTTAACTGGCTACCCAGATAAATAGCTTTAATCATTTCCTTTGACTGCGTAAGACTTTTGCATAGTGCTGTTACCCAAAAAGGCATAAAAAACTAAAATGTATGGAATATAGAACATGTCACCAATGTAGAATCCAACAGGAATATAGAACATGTCACCAATGTGGAATCCAACAGGAATATAGAACATGTCACCAATGTAGAATCCAACAGGAATATAGAACATGTCACCAATGTGGAATCCAACAGGAATATAGAACATGTCACCAATGTGGAATCCAACAGGAATATAGAACATGTCACCAATGTGGAATCCAACAGGAATATAGAACATGTCACCAATGTAGAATCCAACAGGAATATAGAACATGTCACCAATGTGGAATCCAACAGGAATATAGAACATGTCACCAATGTGGAATCCAACAGTACATAACAATGTCAAGGACTAAAATGCATCCAAACAGCTAATGAAGATGCATAAAATTAACAACATGAGGCAGAATAAAAAAGGCAGAAAAACCCACCTGAACGTCGCCCCCCACTCCCCCCACCTGTGGGTCCTCCTGTAATATCTTGAGCATCTCAATGGTGCAGGCAGGGTCCAGCACCGTGTCCGAGTCACACACCTGCCAAAGGAGCCGCACCTGAGTGGTTCTGAAAACCCAACTACATTTCCATTTGTTTATAGCAAGAACCTTTTAAGACCATCTGATGATGAGAAGAACAACATTAAGAGCATTCAGAGAACATAAACATCTGGCCAGTGGAGGGCTACACTGTCCTGTTTGGTGCTGAAAATGTTTTTCAGACACTTTAAGAGAACAAAGCAGAAAAATGTTCATATAACATAATAAAAGTTCGTCTGCATTAAAACAAGAGTAAGCAGTCATCTTCAGTATCAGTACTGATCGGAAGTTTGAAATCTGTAGTCATGTATTTGACTTTTGATTAGATTGCAGTTTCTCCTACATGACAACATTAAATAAAGTCCAGATAATGAACAGCTGCATAAAACTCTTCCAAACCTAAAGAACCAGATTATTAGTGCCCTAGTCAATGTGATTTAGGAAACGCGGGAAGCCAGAGTCTGTCGGCAGAGCGTCAGAGCGTCAGAGGGAGCGTGGTGACCCCGGCCGATGATCTTCTGATCACTCGATTTGGACCTGAGGGCCTGGGAGCTGCTCGGGATCCTCTGCTGCAGGAGTGCGGGTGGCGTGGAGGCACGTCGAGCGCATCAGGCCTCCATGCCTGTGATCAGATTCCATGGCACAACGGTCACATCTCCGCTGGGTCCTTAAGCAAGGCTCAGTGCTCCAGGGGGCACCAAATGAATGGCTGACCCTGTCCTCGGGCCCCACACTCCCATCTCTATAGGTGAGTCTTCAAGGATAGCTAAAGAATTCCGTGTACCTCTTCTCATCCTTGTGCAAATGGCAAATTAAGGCATCATCACAGATGTGAACAGCGAGGTGCTGCTGACTGACAGACAGCTGTCTGTCATCTCGCCTGATGGCAATAAGGCTGCGGCACGCAAGGGCTGTTGACAGACAGGACCCTTTAATATCTACAGCAGGCATGTCAGTATGGAGCTCCTTCCTAGACCTCCAGCAGCACCCCTTAATTAATCTCAACCACTTTCCACAGACTTCTATCCTACCTAACATGAAAGAGACAACGTCTCCTCCACCAGGTTCACTATCATCATTTCTGGATCTTTTTCCTTTTTTTTCCCTCAAGGATTCAAGGCTTTCATCTCGCAGTGAGTTTCTACAACTGAATGGGTGCACAGGCATCTGAGGAGAGGGTGCTTCATGGATCGCTGACTTATAAAGCGTCCTCCCAGGCACATCTGGAGGAACGTGGAGCTGCTTTGATCTGCAGCTGCAGCTTAGCACAGGTGGGGGGGTGGGGGGGGGGGGGGGGCAGTCACTTGGGTAGGACAAAAACAGTCACACACCAAGTGTTTCTGGAGCTGTGGATGTGTGTAAAAAAGACCCAAAAAAGGTAATTCTGTGAAGGGACTCTGCGTGTCACTGCTCCAGGAGTCCAGTTGTTCCCAGACAGACAATATGCTTAGCTGTCCTCTAACTGCCTATAAAAACGTTTAACGATTCAGCTGTATAGATCCCAGTGCCTCACACTGATTGGCTGCTGGTTGGGACCCCGAGCCACATAGAGGCCGTACAGGAAATCCTATTACAGTAGCATGCTTATTTACTATATTTACAAAACACTGCTGTGCCGTTTGAGAGAAAGCCCCATTCATAGAGCAGGCTCACTCTAGATTGTTCTTTAGTGGCGGATTACATACACGCTGCACTATGTATATAAACCCTAGTGTCCAGCCCCCCCGTTTCGCACTGTCCTGTTGATGGTATGATGGATGATGGACAGATGGACGGTTTGATGACGTGTCTTGTGTCTTGCACTTATTTTTTGTCTGTGTTTCGCCCTAATTGTTAGTTGTCTGCAGTGGGACTGAATTTCACCCTGGGAATGCCACCTCCCAGACCAGCCCAGGCTTGGGTCCCAGCAAATCCTCCCGATTCTCCCGATCAGCCACTCTGGCACTGGTTGTCTATTGTCGCCGTGTCTCCAGTGGTAGCCATGCCAACAAAAATTTCCCCTGGCCTGGGTCATGTGGTAACAAAGATCCAGATTCTGATTCGTGGCTAAATATTCTCAGTAACTCTTACTGTAACAAGACTACAAGCCCACAGATGTCTGACATGTGGGCAGAAATCCTCCATGTCACTGGTTCTATCCGGGACAGGGGGCAGCTGTACAGTGTGGCGGGAGGTTGGACTCACCTGCATGTAGTCCACCGTGTCCCCCAAGGCTTTGAAGGCTGTGTACATCACTTCCCTCTTTCCTCCCCACTCTTGCATGATGCAGGAGTAGCGGCACCCGCGCACCACCGCCACCACGCGGGCAACCTCCTCCGTCTGCGCTCCCTCCGCCGTGTGGTAGTTGCCCTTCCACACCACGCTGCCCGTGTCCTCCGAGCCCATCACCTCCTGGAAGATGTCCATCATGTAGACGTCCTCAGGCCGGTTGCCATCCACCACCAGCACCACCTTCAGGCCGGGGAAGGAGATGCGGTGCACGCTGCGCAGGCACTTCCGCAGGTAGTCGGGGTCTTCCTGGTAGGCGGCGATGCAGAGTGCCACCGTGCGCCGCAGGTGCTGCGGCTGGACCGGGCTGCGCATGCGGCGGTGCTCCAGGTAGGCGAAGAGGCTCTGCAGGAAGAGGTGCAGGGCCAGGATGGCGCCGTACAGCCCGAAGGAGAGGTAGTGCTGTTCCGTGTGGATGAACTGGTAGCCCGTCACGTAGGCCAGCAGGATGCCCAGGAGGACCACGGTGGCAAAGAGGGTGGTGCCCACGATCCGAAGGGCCGTCCCGCAGCGAGAGGGCATCTAGCAGGAGTGAGGGATGGGGAGAGAACAGAAGGAGTGAGAGAACCGGATACAGGCTAGACGGTGAATCTAGAAAAATGCCTCCTGCTCATTGGTTTGTTTGTCCTGCAGATGAAACCACCAATCAACTAAAGTCAGGGAACCAAAACTCACTAAGTGTCCAAAACTTACCCAGAAAGTCCACCAAATTTTTCTCCAAAACTTTTTTATTTTTTGCTTTTAAATGTAAATAGTACTCTAAAAATACTACAAATAAATATCCTAAATAATCTCTTCAAAGAAGCACCTAAAAAAGTCTCGGTAACATTTTGCAGGAGAAATTCTGATCATAACCTCACTGCTTGAGAAAAAAGTCCTGGAAACTGTTCCTATATTCATTTATGCCTCATTTCAGTAGGAAAGAGGACCTCAAAAGGCCGGGTTTGATCAAGGGCAGGTGCACAGAGCCAGGACTGGAGTCTCCTGTGACCCGCTGGACCACAATTCCCACATCTCCCTGCTGGCTGCATTCACACTAATGCATGTCTCTCCTGAGACCTAAGGGGACAGTGTTATATCAGCCATAACAAAGAACCTGGATAACCTTTAAGCATGTGTAAGAATGCAGTGATGAACAATGCAATAAGGGGTTAAATACACGCTAAACCAGAAAACGGTATCAACGAATGCCTGAATTCTATCCATGTTTTTCTAAAGAATGTAATTTTTCAGTAAGCTGAAGTATCACTGAGTATTACCAATCGAGCGTGTGTGTGTGTGTGTGGGAGAGGTTAAATCTGAGCTTTTTAAAAGCAAACAGATATTTGGACATAACTCCATGCCCCCTCCATGCCCCCTCCATGCCCCCTCCATGCCCCCCCATAGCTATGACAGGTCAGTGTACTGCAGCATCTTAATGCCTGATCTATCTGTACCTCTGCATGCATTTACAGGTATATAAATGTTAACATGATTTTGAATCACTCTGAGCTGGCTAGCTGACCTCCCCCCCCCCAGCCCCCACCCTCTCTTGCCCCCAGGTAAATGGTTTTAATTTAAGGCTGGGTCCCACTTGGCTGGGACTCCGGGCGCGAGCGTGGAGCTGGGGCCCGGGTAAGGAACAATCATTGTCTTTCATTGGTGAAGCTACCCGCCTGCCTTCCCTGCTCCGCGCAGAAGAAAGGCCGTCTTCATTAGCGAGGCTTCACATCATAACACGCCGCTTCTTGAAAAGTGACAGGAAAAGGGCGAGGTGCTGCCTGAAAGTGGCCCACCACACACCTCCCCCCACCCCTGGGGGGCGTCAGATCACGCCGGGGCACCATGACCTGCACATTTTTTAAGCACTGGGAACTGATTTGCTGCCACGGGTCGTGGACACATACAAACGCACGCGCGCACACACACACACACACACACACACACACATCCAAACAGAAGTTGTATGGGAGATGAACAGTATCCAGCGAAGCATGGAAGAGTGAACCATGCGTGAGATGCCACAGGAATCACTGGAGAATCAGCACAGAAAGAACAAAGTGACTCAGACTGCAGGCTGAAAGTGGCACTTTGCTTAATTAGAGGGACATGTTGGCGTTATTGGAAGCCAGGGCTAAGGGTGGGGTCAGAGGTCACCGTGGAAGTATAATCCTCCTTAAATCTAAGCACCGTATGAACATGGTAAAATCACAGTAAAAAAAGCTTGAGTTTTCTCATCTCATTGGTAAAATAGCTAAAATGCAACACAAGACAGGCAGTGAACAAGCACTCTCTCAAAAGTCTGAACGCTGATTAAGTCACATACAGAATAGACGGGCTAATTTTGCACGACTTTTTGACATGTCAAAATTAAAAATTGCTCAAAGCGAGGTTAACCTTTTAATGAATACAGTGAAAACAGATTTAAAAATGGAAAAGACTGATATTTCCACAAAATCTTTTTAAAAATGCTTGTATTTCAATCATTTTAAATCATCTATAGAAAATGAAAAATGTCTAGAGCATAAATACCGTTGAAGAAAATTAAATACTCCTTGAAGAAAATTATGGAAAATGAAGCAGCAATTCTCAGTGAAAGTAAACCACTGTGAGCGAGTCCCCCCCCCCCCCCTCACTTTGCTGGCTGGCATTTCCTTAAAAAACAGAGACACCCCATCTAGCATTTAAACACGGCAGCACTTTACCTGCCAAAAGCATTCAGAGACGCTCAGGGGTCAGGCGTCAGTACTCACCGTGAACCTGGTGAGAATGTCACCTCACGCCGCCGGAGAGTGATCACGTGGGGGTCTCAGAGCTGTCCAGGGCCTTTGGGGTCTCCCCTGAGCGAGCAGTCAGCCCCCCGGTGGGCTGCAGCTCTGAGCCGAGCGGGATGGATGAACTGCACTCTCAGGTGAGATACAGGTATGTTTCTATGCCTAGGTGCAATGCCTGTGAACGGCTAGAAGAAGCTTTCGGCCGTGGGATGGGGCGCCATGGGAACGTGTGGGTGGGGCTGGGTGGGGGCCAATAATTGCACGCCTAGAGGGGAGGAGCCTGTGAGCATGAGGGACAGTTCATTCTTTACTCATTTTCAGTCTGTTAGACTGTTCGTTCATTAATGCAACCGCTCAATGAGTTTTTTTTTTTTAGTGGGAACCAATAAAAGGTTTTAAAAACTCAGAATTTTAAAAACTGTGAGTTATTAAGAGTGGAAAATAAAAATGTCTGTGTCAACCCGAGCAATCAGGACAAAGAATGGAAAGTGGAAATAACTGTGTGGTAAAGAATAAATTAATATAAAATAATAATTCTATAATTATTGTTACCTTTTGCAATTTTGCAGGCAAAAACATTGAGCAGATTTAGAGAAAAAGGTTGCAAGAGACAACGAATTTGGAAAATGTTACTATCTATTCTCATTTTGGTCAGCAGGGGGAGCAGCCACTTGCAGTAAAATCCATTCTAACTAGTAAAAAAAGCAGCAATGAAAGAGGCAGAAGTATATGACACTGCTGGCCCAGGTCCATCTCAGACAAACCAGCACCTCTAAGCTGCCACATGTTCGTCGAGTCTATCTGGTTAATATGCTCAGGCTCATAATGGGCTTTTTGTTTCTGATCGTTCAAAGATTTCTGCAAGTAAATTCTAATTAACACATTACACCATCTGGACCACAGTGTGAAACGTGATCGCTAAACAGCCTGTCTCTGCAGAAGGCTGTACGCAGACCCTCTGTTTCGGGGCTTATTTTAGCCTGGCAAAGCCGTGGGGGCTCTTAAAGAAGGGTGCCAAACCCAGATTAGGAGTAAACTGAGCTACGTTTTCCGAGGAAAAGTGGCACGGCTCCGAGAGAATCCTAATGCAGGGCAACGAGTGAACGGTAACGGACGAGAAACGTCAGGAGCCAAGAAAGATCAACACCCCTCGCTCACGGACTCGACGACATGCATGCAGCCGGCGTATAAACAGTGATAAGAGTCCCAGGAGATGCTCCCTCCAGCACACCTAACACTCAGGCACGCAGACACAGACACGCATGCAACACGTCTCTGCTGCTCCACACACAAGTTCGGCAGCGAGCAGGGGGACACCCTCCCTGGCTCCTCTCGCGTTCGTCTGGGCTGCGGTCACAAGGGTCACAGTTTTTCTGTTTTTTTTTCTTTCTCTTTTTGCTGTTAATTGTTCTCGTACCTTCCTGGCTGGCTGGTCACCACGGACACTTCTCCTCCCACGTCTCCTCCTGCGTCTCCGTCCGCCAGCTCCTCCGTGCTTCTCCTCTCCCCTCAGCAGCACAGCAGCCTCCTTGTTCGACTCCCTGCTCACACTACATCTTTATTTGAGGTTTTTTCAGAGGGTTCCTCATCCAAAAACACAGCCCCCTCCTCCCTCCCCCCCACTCCCCAGTTCCCCTCCTTTTCCTCTTGCTGGTCAGGGTGGCTGGACCGTCCCGTGGCTTTGACGTGGGTCAGCCCGGACCGCGGTCTTTCAAAAAGACCACGGATTCAGGGATGCCGGAGATGGATCAGAGAGGGACTGGAGATGGACCGCAGAGCCGGCACAGTGAGTGACCCCGGTCCCCGGTCCTACCTGAGCGCCATGTTCTGGTCCGAAGCCCGTCATGCTGGCGGTGATGCGGCTCATCTCGTGTGGACAGCCCGCCTCTCCCCCCAGCGACGGCCCGGAGCCCCCTCCGCACATCCTCTGAGCAGCTGAAGCCTCCTCTCCTCCACCCCCCCACCCCACCCCCCTACCCAGTCCCAGCCCTCCGCAGTGCAGCCTCTGCCTGCTCCCCCTCTAAGCTCCTCTCCTCCTCAATGCATCCTTTATGGGCTTATTTATTTACCCCCCTGCACTGCGTGCCGGCAGTCTGCGGATGGCGGGAGGGAGAAAGGAGAGAGAGAGGAGAGAGAAAAGGAGAGAGATGGAGAGAGCAGAAGAGAGAAGCAGCCGGCCAGTGTCATGATTTACACTTTAAGTTCCACGTCCCTCCCAGAGCAGTGCTGCGGTGCTATGACTCTCACACACTGCCTGTCCCTCCGGAACCCCCTTGCAACCCCCCCGCCACCCAAGGATCCCCCCTCGGACCCCCCCCACTGCCCA
Organism: Paramormyrops kingsleyae; assembly: GCF_048594095.1. Taxonomy (NCBI): domain Eukaryota; kingdom Metazoa; phylum Chordata; class Actinopteri; order Osteoglossiformes; family Mormyridae; genus Paramormyrops; species Paramormyrops kingsleyae. The sequence goes on along the minus strand of NC_132809.1, from coordinate 29,611,033 downwards.
AGGCACACGATGCATCAGCGGGCTGCTAATCACTACACCAGCGAAGAGGACAGGGGATCTGCTCCACACAAGGTCAAGCCGGCCGGTGGCGTGGTACAGGATCCGCTGAGGCATCCTTCTCACTGGAGAGAGACAGACATACTCTGCTATCCCAGCTTATAGCGGCACTTGGCTAAAAACCAGGTGAGCTTTACAGAGGGAAGGTGTTTCACGTGGGTTAGCACAACCGCTAACTGACCAGGACTGATAATCACGAGCCCGGTGCTTCAGGAGGCTAAGGGTGAAGATGCATGACTAGTTAGCTAGTTAGCTGTCCATTTAGTGCAGCCCCAGGGGTTTGGGGTATTGGTTCACCATTGGCGTTTATTCTCTTGAAGGTGCTTCTTCATGGTGTTGTCAGAAGTGTGGACATTCACACAGGCTTTTAGAGCAGCATCACAGTAAGCTTCGAGATGCGCTTTAAAAATGCTAGATTTTATTTAAGAAGAAATAAAAAAGCATTCTGACTTTTTACCACTGAAAAATGCTTTATCTCCCAGTAAATTAAATAAATAAGGTAAATTAAGGTTGCTCCATGTGGCTGTTTTACAGGTTTTCAAAAAAAAAATTCAAGATATAATAGCGTCTGAAATTATGGTTTAGGTGTTTTCTGAGGGCAGGATTGAACAAGCAAATGAGTTTTAAAGATAAGAACTGGGAATTTTTCATTCATAGAGGGAGCAGAATTCATACGGCTGAATCTCTGACTGAAGCAATCGCAGATATCAGTCCCCACATGGGGAACAGAACTGACGGGCCTGGGCCCGGAACCAGAAATCTTCTGATCTTAATCACAATCCTCACTTCGCACAATGAACATCCATCCATCCATCCATCCATCCATCTCGTAACTGCTTCCCCAGTACGGAGTTACTGGAAGGCTGTGGCTTCTCACAGACAGCCTGGTGTACCAGTCAGGGCCACCCTGGGCGGGGTGCCAGTCCATCGCAGCACACACTATGGGTGACTTAGAGACTCCGGCCTGACTGATCGCCTGCCTTTGCCTAGGGGAACAAACTGAAGCAGGGACACCATGCAACTTATCACACTGCTTCTGTACCGCAGGAAGGAGAAATATACAGAAAGCCCTGGGTGAAAAAAATTGAGATGTCATGAAAGCAAGCAGCACTGTCTTTAAACATCACCAAGACATCAACAAAGCGGCTTTAAGATGGCAGTGAAAAAAAAATGTATACATCATGTCGATGCCTTTGTGCAGGCGGCTTGCGGGAATGCGGCCAGGGTCATTCTGCCGCCTTAGTTTCACGGACCGCATGCAGAGAAGTCAAATCGCAGCCATTTACTGTTTGCTGTGTGCTTATACAGAAAAGGTCTCAAGAGTTACTAAAGAGCAAAATGAAAACGTCAGCATCCCGTGCCAAAAGCTTTCATTGTTCCTCAAAAGAATGACTGACATGAGACGGTAGTTACTGTACATTTTAATTCAGTCACAGAGCACAGATTCAACTAGTTTCAGAGCTGCGGCGGATTAACAGGCTGGGGCAGAGAGAGAAAAGAACATTTCTGCTTCATTCTTATCACGCATTTCCTCCCTGGGGGTATTTGCATCCTGCCAGCTTAGTCACGGCTCCGCAGGTGGCATGGCGAGGGCCTGCAGGACATGAACCGTCCCGTAAGCAGTGAGCGATACTCCCGGCTTTGGAGAATCTGCGAGAAATGCGCCTGTAGAACACCCCCCCATTACCCCCCAGGCATGGTTTCATTTCATGCCTTAATCTTACACAGATATGAATATCGGACTTATGAACCAGCCAGTCATGCGAGCACATTTAGACAGAAAGCAAGAGCTTCCATTCGGTTACGATATCCCCGTCGCATGACACGCTCACACAATGCTGAATGTCTCAGAAGGCAAGCAGGGTCTGAAGCCTAAAAAACAAAATGCTTTTCCTGCCCCAAAAATTTGGTAATCGCACTTAAAAGGCTTGGAATACCACAACAGCCTCTCACTGTCTGCTGTCTGGCGCTATATTTTTAAAGGTGATTTTTTTTTGTTTCTCTGATTCCACTCTCAAGCTCACATTTGCACACGGTGAAATAGGCAGGGACTGTTGAAATAGGCGCGTAGTTGCCAAAAAGGGCTCATTATACGCTGGTCTCTTTGGCGCTGGTCTCCGGCCATCTTTAGAGGAAGGCCCGCTACTCCTCCTCCTCCATTGTTGCCGGGGCCAGATCAGGGCAGCACCACGATCTTCTTCTCCAGCTTCTGCTCTGGGAAAATGAAGCGCCTCATAACATGGTCCAGCTCCTCCAGGGCCAGCTGGCCGTGGAGCACGGCCACGTCGTCTGGATCCGCCCGCACCACCCACTTCAGGGCCCGGTACAGGTCCAGCAGAACATCTCCCAGGACCTGAGGACAAGGGCGAGAGAAGAGGTGTCATCACAGAGATGAGGCTGCTGTGGACAGTGCAGAGTTCCCCGTCAATCACAGGGTTCATCATCCAGCAAGAGAGCCTAAGGAAACAGTGAATTTCTGTTTTACAGAACAGTTTGGGGAAAACTCATTTATATTCATGAGAGAAGCTACCTGATTGGCCAGTGAAAATGCTCCTGTCGACATTTGCTACCTGTTTTTTGAGGGTCGTTTGGGAAAAACATATTAATATTCATGAGAGAAGCTACCTGATTGGCTGGTAAACTATCTAAGACTTTAAGGCAGGGGTGGTCAATCTTTTCCGCAAAGGGCTGGTGTGTATGTAGGTTTTCGCTGCAACTCCCTAATTAGATTACTAATTAGAGGACTGATTGGCTGAAGAGTCCTCACACCTGGGTTTGAACAGCTGACCTACAGGTTATCCAAAAACCAAAAACCTGCATACACACCGGCCCTTTGCGGATAAGATTCATTCATTCATTCATTTTTATTTATTTCAAACAAACAACAAATAAAAAACATTTCCACATTCTCCATCATAATATTACACCTTTCAATTTCCTTGCTTGAAAAGGAGTAGGCAGAAGTATAAACTCATTTGGTCCTACCCCATTCATACCATATCTCTTCAAGATTAACCTCCTTCAAATAACAACAACAGCAGCTAAATAAATAAGCCTTGCAACATTGGCCACCCCTGCTCAAAGACATTCACCGGCCAATCTGGTAGAACTCATGAATATTAATGCATTTTCCCAAACCACACTGGAAAATAAAAATTCACAAAGAAACAGGATGTTTCTGCAGCTGAGGGAGCTTTAAATGAAGCTTGGTGAGACTGAGTCCCCTCTTCTGATCAGCCGAGATACAGATACTCTATGGGCCCAAAGTCATTTCTATAACATTTCTATGGGAAAATACCTCCCGCTTTAGCAGTTCTTGATTAACGAGCAATAATTTTCAATGAATTAGCTCGTAAATTTGAGAACTACCTCTTCTGACTGGGAACACGAACCGATCACCTGACCATAAAGACTGTCCCACATCCTTCACTCATTGTACCGTTTATGACAGTTCATTTGCATTCTAACAGAGACTTCCTGGAGAATATTTCCATCTCTTCCTTTAAAGAAGTCATGGAATAATCTTCAGTCTTTCCCCAATACTGGAATTTTCATTTATTTCTTCTTCTAATCTCTCTTGAAAAAAAAAAAACATGGTAAAGCTGAGTGTAACTTTTGAAAATGTGCTGTACTATAAAAAACAGCTGTGCTCAAATTAACACCCAGTATCCAGAAAGTCCCCCACATGACCTAAATAAGTCACAATATTTGCAAATGTGGCCTAATTCCTTAATCTGACATATATTTACCAAGAAGGGGCTATTAAAGTCACGCTGAGAGGGGAAGCTATACAGACCATGGATTCATTCCCTCACAAAGCCACAGCAAAAACCTTCCCAGCCCTGGATCCACTGACACCTGGAAGCAGCCGTCTAATTAAAGGGAGACGCGAGTGGGTCAAACGCTCACAAAGTCTTCTGTCCGGAGAAGCTGAAAAGAGGATGAAAGTACAAGATACGGATGTCTCAGTCCAATCTGATCCATTCAATATTCATATTGATATTCATATTGCATATTTCTGTGTCCTGATCCGATCTTTTAATAAATATTTTAAGGTACATACATATATAGCAGGTGTCAGTTCATTCTTATTCTGGATAAGCCTTGTGATATTACATTGTCCTTATGATGTTTCTGCAAGTGCCTAATTAGATCTGTTGTATTAAACATCACTCTGCTGCTAACTCCTCTCCATTGGACGGCACTGCAAACACTGCAGGAAGCTGCGGGGCTGCTTTGAGTTTCCACTCAGCCGATGTTTCGATGATTTATAGCTTCAAGCCATGTGCCTTAGGCGGTACTGCAGCGTGTGACGGCAGCGGACGATCGGCGCAACTCGTGTGAATTAGGCAGATGCAGGAAATGAAATATATCGGGTTTTGGATCAGGCTGCGGTAGCTGATACTGATCAATTAAAAAATGCCCGGATCAGCCCCAATTCTGATCTTTGATATCGGTTAGGGGGATCAACGGTACAAGAGCAGAGAACAAGACAGGAGACTGAAGCGCAAATAAAAGATGTTTACAAGAGGAGAAGCAAGTCCAGTGATATCAAGTCCAAAGGGAAACACCCAGTAAGGAGAGAGCTGTGGCTACAGCCCCCCCATAAGGAAGCACATGGGAATGGGACGGGAATTCCCCCCACCTTCCATGCAAGCTCTGGCACCAGCACGGAGATCCCAGTCTTTCCCAAGGAACCTAGAATTTTCCCTCCACGTTGCCATACATCTCTTTTGTTCCTCCTACCGGACTTCCTTTTACTTGGCCAGACACCCAATGTTAGAGAGTTCAGGAGGAGGGGGTGGGACTCTGGCAATGCGAGTATACATGCTGAATTTTGATTGGATGGAGCTCCATAAAGACTTCTGACCCGTCCAGTTGTGCAACTGACCAAATCGACCTCCTTTAAGCTTACAGTCCCACCTGCACTCCTACCCAAAAGGCATGAAAGACTCTGCTGACAGAAAAGCAGTCGTTCTCCTCGACTTCCTTCTGCCCTGCAGTAACTTGCCGATTCTCCCACGCTTAACAAGCTGCCACAGCTGCCAAGTTTACAAACGCGCGTATAAGGCAGAGGGGAGCAGCGGCAGGATGTGACAGAATACTGACGACTCGGACAACACCCACAGTCACTTGCTTCCAGGTAACGCAATAAACGCCCCGACCTGCTGAGGCAATGCTATGATCTTGCAGAGGAACTCCTCCAACCGCCACCCATAACCTCGAGAGGTAAGTTCACAGACCAAAATGACGGGATGTAGTGTTGTGTGGAAACAACGCCACATCCATGTGTCTACAACGATACACAACACTGATGCAACAGGAGCAAAGAATTATGGGATATGAAGGCCTGATCTGATCACAGCTGATTCTAGTCAGAGGGGCACTAAGCGAATTGGGATGTGGGAAATGACTAACTGGTGTGGGGTTTGTGAACTGGGAAAGAGTCCCTTGACTGGGTCTGAGTCGCTCCAGGGTGGTATGGGAATATTTCATCCTAATTACAGGAAGACTTTACAGCTCCACTTTTACCTGTTAAACTCCAGTTCACACTAGAAATCCAGCCTTCAAATGTATCATTGTCCCTAGTCCCCACTTATACCCACTTATACCCACTTATCCCCACCTATACCCACCTATACCCACCTACACCCACTTACACCCACTCATACTCACTCATACCCACTCATACCCACCTATACCCACCTATACCTACCTATACCCACTCATACCCACTTATCCCCACCTATACCTACCTATACCCACCTACACCCACTCATACCCACTCATACTCACTCATACCCACTCATACCCACTCATACCCACTCATACCCACTCATACCCACTCATACCCACTCCCAATCAGCCTGTGGCTTTCACTCCAGGGCGCAGCCGACAAGACGCAGAAGCGGCCAACGGATGTGGGCCACATTAATGGAGTTCATTCCGGTCTGGTCTCAGCGGAAAAACTCGGTGCATTTTTAAAAAATTACAAGAAAAAATTTTTTTTTGATCTTATGAAATTGTGATGGACTAGTGTCACCTGAAAGAGTTGCCCTACATCGTGTGAACTGATGGGGTGGGTTCAAGGACAGATTAACTTATGTGGGAGCCATGGGCTGACAACGGCCGTCCCATTGTTCCTGAGGCGGGGTGGGGCCCTGATGTTTACCGGGCCCTAGGCTGTAGCCAAGGACAGCCTATGCATGAATCCACCCCTGGGTTCAATTTCACAGTGAGCCTGACTGAATATGCAGTTCCTGACAGCAGATGAATGTATACCTCAAATATTTCTTTGACTGGATAATGGGTTTTCGGTACTACAAAGATGATTACTTACACCCACAATTTGGTAAGCAGATCATGCATAAAATATTAAAGATATTGTGACACCCAAAAGCTAGGGATCTGTACAAATTCAGTGCCCCCAAATGTTTGTTAAATTTGGTTCCCAGAGCACGTTACATACTACTGATTTGGTAAATCATGGCAGTGATAAGCACTGAAGTGGAGGTGAAGAAAGTGACAGATGGCAGCTGCAACATCATTTAAGAGAGACGACAGCACAGATGGACAAGGTGTGGCGGCACTTTTTGCAGTCGGACACATTGATGAAACAAGAATACGTCTGAAAGTTTAATCCAGTCCTTTGCTGGATTACAAGAGGACTGAATGAGTTTTGGTTCCCAATACTGTAACATATTGTGAGGAAGCCTGACTTTATGTCATTAGCGGCCTTATCTCAGCGACAACAAACAGTGGAGTGAGTGAGCTTTTGAAATTCGCTCCTCGAAGGTCTTGTACGGAACGTGGCACCTGACCTGCGTGGTCTTCTCGCTCAGGCCTCGCAGGAGCACAGTGATGACGTGGATGGCGGCCCTGCGCACCTCCCTCTCCTTCTCGGTCTTTATCAGAGCGGTGAGACAGGAGCTGAGCTGGACGCAGAGGGAGAGAGACAGGCGGGTGACTGGCTGAAGGGTCGGACAGCATGTGGGCTGCAAGGTCGCCCCATTGGAGATCGACCAGGGCAGATTAGAATGTTGCTGACCTCTCCGCTCGTGAATAACCACTGTCACTAATCAAGGGAGCGCTCGACAGAAACTCGCGGCAAACAGGAAGTCTTGACAAGGCAACTTTATTTTAAAGAAACCACCTCCTGTCCGACAAATCGCAGACGCAGCACGTTTAATTCTGCGGCTCCGGGTTCTGCCCATTGACTCTGACTGAGGTTGGACTTAAGTGTATTTGTGCGTGATGGAGGGGGGCGGGGACCACAGATGAAAGAGATGTGCCTGAAAAGCTGACTGCAGCACCAGCACTGGAGGAGGGGGGTCTGGAGACTGCGGAGAAGCCGCTGACTGCAACATGGAAGACTGAGGCAGTCGAGGTGTCTAAGCGCATCTCCCTCCCTCGCTCTCCAGAACCTCAGAGGACCTTTTCTCCTCAGCCTCCTTTTAGTTCTCCACCCACACCCCAGAGTCCCGGCAGGTGATGTGAGACTCAGAGGATTAGGATGGGGAGACTGATTGGAAGGTTGCCGGTTCAAATCCCAGTGATTTCACCATTGGGACCCTGAGCGAAGTCCATTACCCCCCAATTGGTCTTGGCTCATGTGATAAGGCTGGCCCCTCACTATGAATTATGGTCCACCATCAAAAATCCCAGAATCACCCCTGGTTTGGATGGTAGGTGAAACAGCACCTAGGTCAGGTTACACGTAGCCCCCTGAAGGGCTTGTGGTCTACTGACTGCTCGACAGGATTACATGTAAAATACCGGCAGGAGATCGTGCTCTCTGTTCCTGGAGGAATTTTACAGCAAAAAAAAAAAAACAAAACTATCACCTGACATAAACCGCACAGATTTCATCTATGATAGTAGTCTAGCAGCAGGTGGTACGGTGGCTAAAATGTATCAAATTAATACATTTTCAAATGAAGCAATGACATTGATCATGCACAGAAATCCTAAATATTAATGTACAGAGACAGACCGCGGGAAAGGGCCAATGAGCAGCTAATAAACCGGCTCAGTGGTCATTAACGGGCTGACGGATTGGCTGACTGTCAATGGTCCCGCCTCTCACCTCCTGGGCCAATGGGCCCAGAGAGAAGTGCAGCCTCTGGCAGAGCTCCCCCAGGTTGGACAGGCTGCTGGTGCGGACCGCGCTGTCCGTGTCCCTCGTGCCCTGCAGAAAGGCTCCAATCAGGGGCTGGCCGTGGTGAGGAGCGAGGTCACCTGAAGAGAGAGAGGGGAGGGTGGTCAATCTCACGTATAGAAGGCCATCATCTTCCTCTTCACCCGAAAGGCACCGCTGATGCTAATGCTAATAAATGCTAATGCTATTTCAACATCCGGGGACCAGCTGGATCTGCTGGATCTGCTGGATCTGCTGGTATGACTCAAACGGCCAAGGCAGAACGCGAGGGGTCAGCCTGTGACCGGGAGGGTTTGGGTTTAAATCTCAGGAGTGCCAATTGAAGCGCTGCTCCTGAAATAATTCAGTGACACATCCGGGACAGTTAATGGGTTAAGGGGAAAAATAATTAGCCTGTGTAGATCCCAGCGGATACCCGCCGAGCATCGCCGTGGCAACCGTTAGCAGGCTGGGGGGGCGGGGGCAATGTGACAGACAGCGCAGATGGGGAGGGCAAAGCCTGATGGGGTGGCCATGAACCCCACCCCCCACCCCCGGGGGCACGTGTGTGCGAGTGTGAGGGCAGAGGGTGACGGGTGGCAGGGAGCTGTACAGATACCTGGCTGCGTCTGCATGACACGAGCAGCGGATTAATATGGGGCATTAATCTTTATTAACGTAATTCGTGTTTCGCGATATACCCTGCATGCACCATTCTGCACACGCACACTCCCTCTTTAGTTACCTCTTTTTATCCTTTTTGTCTTTTACTTCATACTTGGTAGTTTTAAGCTCTGCTTTTTAATCCTGCACGGTTACAGGTAAGCCTTGCCATCATCGTTTCCCTCAGAGGACTAAGGTTTCATCTTATCTTATGAATATACCCTCACGTGTTTAGCAGAGAACAGGTGTGAGATGTTAGTCAGGAGGGGAGGAATTGGATTTTAAGGAAAGCTCAGAAGAGACCCCCTCCAAAACAAACAAATTAGTGTATGACACACAAGACTTTCCCTTCACTTTTCCCAGCCACGCCGTGGGGGCCCATGAGACAGCGATATTGTCTCCCTGGTGGCTCGGCGACTTTCAAAACTTTTACAGAAATTCCCCACAGCACAGACATGCATCACATAATGCCTTCCTCTAGTTTGGTGTTGCATCACTATAATGGCGCATTTCTGCGGAAAGGCTACAGTCTACACGCTTTCCCAGGACACCTCATCTGATGCGTCACCTCGCCACCACGTCGCTGACGGGCCGATTAGCCACAGGGCGAAGTGAGCTGGCCCATGTCGCACCAACGCAGGCCCAGTCTTGGATCGTAGTGGTTTGTGGGCCGAGAAGTGGACACCCACCCAGAGCGCGGCTGGCCCTCATCAGCACCTCGCCCACTTTCAGGCGCGTCTCCAGGGATCTCGGGGGCCCGGTGCAGGGGCCCGGATGGGGGCCGGACTGGTATTCCTCAAGCAGCTTCTGCAGGATCCTATCTGGGAAGGCGTCAGCTAGCTCAGCCAGACCTGAAGATGGGGAAAGTGAGGGAAGGAGCGTCACCTCCAATACCCTGCGGGGAGCAAACAAAATGGACGACCGCATCCTGCCAAAACGAGCACAGGGAACTCCACGTCCTGGCAGCAGATCAAAGCCGCCCGTCCTGTCAGGACGTCTCCTGGTGGCTCATTCAGAAGGGAAAGTTTTCCCAAGGAGCCACGGTGACTCAGGATTAAACAGATGAGGGAGAGTGAGTCATATTACAAGGAAAGCCGAGTGCCACAGATTCACTGCAGCAGGACCTCTGTGCCTCCCGGCCGGCCTGTGAACAAGGGGCATGTCTGTGCAGGTTTAATTAATTAACATACAACAGGAGGCGGCAAGTGAGGAGGCCAGCCTGTCCATCCAGCTCTCCCTGAGAGACACAGACCCTCAGGTATACAGTGGAATACTGAGGTCCTTGGACTTGGACAGACTGTCATCCATCCATCCATCCATCCATACATCCATGACACTGATTTATTCACACGAGCCAATAAGAATGACTGATTGATTCATTCTACATTCTCCTGTACATCTACACTCTTTTCTCTTTTTACTTTTCATGTTTTTTTTTGTGTGTTCAACTGATATCAACATAAACCTGACATATAATTAATATTTAGGAGTACACAAGAAAATCAGCATAGGTAACGATCACTGTGTCTCTCCCTCAGAGAAGTGTACGCAAACACAGACCACACACACTGTGTGTTACTCTACCAACCTGCACACTCAGCGAGAGGTAAACAGTCTCCACATGCACTTAAGCTTACAAACTACAGGACTATGCAGAAATGCTTGCTGAAATGTATTCCATATTATTAATCTAGTCAAACCTTCCCTTGAATAAAATGGTGATTACTGTGTGGCTCAGTGGAATAGGTCACTGTGCTTGCAAGCAGAAGGTTACAGGTTCAAATCCCAGATGTTTTCAGAGAACAAAGCTCTTAATTGAATTTTCAAGGGACCTGCTAGGTCCTGCTTTCCCAATAAATGTGCATCACTTTGGAAAAAGCAATGAAATTCAGCTGAATTAAGTTTCGCTTTGACACATGGAGTTCTCTGGATCCGTCTGAGAGACGAGTGGGCACTTGCCTGTTTGTTTGTTTTAGTAACCTTTTAGGTTTTGATTATCGCGCTGGACTCGCACCAATGGCTCTGATACGGGGAAACTGCTTACAGAGCACAGAAGCTAATTTTGGGGAATCGGGGTTGATGAATTACTGGCTATTCATGGAATATGCATTCCTAGGAAAAGTGGACAGCCATATTTTATTTTCCTTTAAAAAACATGAATGTGCATAAAAACATGAATGTGGAGGGCTGGGGAGTCGGACTTGTGGCTCAGCGGCTCAGGGTCCTGTGTCTGTGACCGGAAGGTTGGCAGTTCAAACCCCAGGGTCTGAATGAGCGGCGCTGGGCCACTGAGTGAGACCTTTAAGCTAACCAGTTACACCAGTTACTGTCTGACTCTGCTGTCTCACTTTGGATAAAACATCTGCCAAATAAACAAAGTGGAAATAAAGACAACAGGTCAGCCGCACACCAACATCTACCCCCCCCCCCCCCATTTCTTATTTAGAATCCCATTCGTTTACATTAATGGTCAAGATGAAGAAGGCAAACTTTAATCCAAGACTACATACTGCACAACTGCCTCTTCCTTATGGACTGCAAGACAGAAGCCAACAAGAAGTCACATGACACATATATACCATCCATAAAGCACAACACTTAAATAACAGGCCTAAAGTATCGTGAAGAAACAATAGGACAGCAAAATGAGACAGACGCGATCCATCGTTCCACAAATTAGATGAACACCGCAACCACAAATATACTTTTAGTCTGTCTCCACCATATACATTTCAAACGCAGGATGTCTACATATGTAACGAGACCCAATGCGACACAATGACACGCAACACAGCTGCAGCACTTCAAAGACATGGGCTCGTTAGCAAACGTTAATCTGGGGCCTAGAGCGACACACCAGGGCTGTCATCCCGCCTGACGGCGTTCAGATCTTACCTTGGATGGCTGACAGATACACAAAGGAGTCGTCGTGCTCCAAATTCTCCAGGAACAGCTGGAAAATAGGACAGAAGGCAAAACACTTACGGCTTGAGGCAAATGGATGTCACACTCTGGGTTTGTTATGTATTTAATGCAAGAATTGGTTAAACAGCTAAATAACGTTATAACTCGTGAGGGAAAATGACTCGAATTACTGTTCAATGTGGGACTGTTAGATGACACCCCCGACTGAGAGACAAAAAGGAATATTTGTGGCACAAAGAGCTCCGGGGGGGGGGGGGGGGGGCTATGTTATGATGTGCTGATAAGGCAGCACACTTTTGTCAAGAGGGCGCTGTCTGTGTCCCAAGACAGCCCTGCCCCCCCCCCCCGATAGTTCTAAAATCCCAAAGGCTGTGTGCCAGGCAGGGGGGCTTCCAAGGGGGTAGAAATAACAGGGAATATTAAATGAGACACCGGGGGTGGGGGGGCTCCCCCATCTTTAAACCTCACTTGTGAAAGCCCCCTACCCCTCACAGTCTGCCACAGCCCAACATCATTGTAGTCCCATTTTCTGCCCAAGATCCCTTCTGTAATCGCAGTCTAATTATCCTAGTTAAGCACAATAAGGGTCAGTTAAAACATGCACATAGAAGAGCTCTGCGGATGACAGACAGCAATTGGCGCATGGAAGACACTTCAAGGGCAGTGCGGTAGAAAACCGCGGAGCTTGAGATCAAAGCACAGACCCAGCCTCCGGCTCGAGCCCAGCCACCCGTAAGAGCCGCGAGACACACATTAAAAATAGCTATCAAAGCACCCAAGTCACAAGGCAGCCAATGATCCTGCATCCCTTCGGCCCGCTGTGTCCTCCAAAATGTCAGAAAGAGAACTTTCCAGAATCTCCCCACATGCACAAAGCAGACTTCGGCCCCTGCTCGGCCCGCACCATGTGCAATGTTAATATCAACACTGCATATTCTGCAGACGTCACCTCGCATGGACCGACAGTCAGCTGGGTTGAGACCATAGTTAAGTTTCGCTAAGAACTTTCTACTCAGTCATACGAAACAAAGCTTAGCGATATTAAAGATCGTTCCTGCCATTGTTTTTTCATGAGCTCAGCATGCAGTCTCTGTCAATCATAATGATTTTGGTCAATCATTCATGTGGCAAATTTGTAGTAAAAGCGAGTGAGGAGATGAAAAGCAAAGAAGAACTGATCACCAACAGATATTTGTCTGCCTCTGTGTAAAAATATTCTGTATGCGAGTGATTTGTCGGCGCTGCTTTGTGTCTCTTGGAACAACTAATGACGTCATCGACTTACCTGACAGACTATTGTTAGATGATAATAAACTAGCCAAAGTGAACCTGTGAAATTTTCCGGCTTTGTTTTATAAATAACACAATATTCACTGGAAAATTTTCAAATATGTTTTTCCAATATGGTTCAGTGTCAATCTTACCATCAGGACTTTTTCTTGAAAGCGCAGGGCCTCTGGCTCTCGCTCCCGGATCGCCCGGGCCAGCGTCCGCAGAGCCGAGGCTCGGGTCGGAATGTCGGGGTCACATGCTTCCAGAATGCACTCCGAGAAGGTCCGACCGGACAGTGGGACACGGGGCCCACTGGAGCTGAGTTGGTCCGACAGTGACCCAGAATCTGGGGCAGCTGCGGCTCGGTGACCGGGCCTGGCACAGCCGTTGGGGTCAAAGGTCACGCAGGGGTCTCTCTGGGAGTCAGGAGCAGTGTGGCTAACGGTTGTGGTAGCACACTTCTCCGCAGCGGCTTCGCTTCGGCTATTCGGATCCGTGCCGGCCTGAGGTCCATGCCGACGGGCAGCCTGAGTCACCGTGTCGGGACAGAAGGCTCCACGTGTGGCCAGCGCCACCCGCAGGTCGGAGGCCAGCTCACGGATTACCGGATCAGCGTGTCGCTGGCAGATGAGCTCCAGAGGCTGCAGCAGGCAGGACGCGAGGGCGAGGTCGCTGGCACCGAGCTGCGGGGGCATGCACCAGCACCACCTCGTCTTGTTTAGTTGTACTTTGCAAAATGGCAATAAAGCTGAATCCAATCCAATCATATCTAACGCAATCACCATGCATCACCTAGGGCATCGTAAATCAGACGCCCAGATGATGTGACTCACAAAGGGTTCTGACGAGGACCGAGAATGAGGCCGGCCTCTTGTCCAAACACCCCAAAGTACGGGAGTGACCAGCAGTACCCGCCCCGCATCACGCCCAGCCCCACCCTCACCTGAAACCGCACAGCTAGATTAAACTCTCACGCCATCTGGCCAAGATCCCAGAACTACAGCCCTAAAGCAGCGTGATCGTTCAACTCAACCTCAATGCGGATATCATGTGGAGAAGATTAAGAGGACTAAAGAGAAGCACCACCATTCCCTCAAATTAAGCCATTTAGACAAGGAATCTGAAGGACACTTAATATCCAAGGACAAGGTCATACCATGTCAACCCTGCATTATATTTAGGGAACACAAGGGGGCAGTGTGTGGCTCAGCGGGTTGTACTTTTGTGGCAGTGATCAGTAGGTTTAAATACTGTCTTTGGAAATATAGTCACATCTCTATTGGACCCCAATCAAGGCTCCCCGAAAACTTCTCCAGGGGTGCCGGAGGAACGGCTGACCCAGTGCTCAGAGAGCCCAAGCTATGTTCTCACCCATATAAATGTGTCAGTGTCTCAAAGGAGAGCATGATGGGATATGCAAAAACTAAAGAATTCCAATGTACTTGTACTATGTAAATGGAAATTGCAGCATCGCTGCATTCCAGGTCAGCTATCAATCATGACCTAAGTGTGCTGTGACTGAAAGGACTGCGTGGGGAGTTAAACGTGAGAAAGGTGCAGAAGCTCGCAGCCATCGTGTTGGGGCAGCTCAGGGCAACACACCCCAGCGGATGTAGGTTAACGAGCGAGGCGAGAGGCTCCATACGCACCTCCACAGCCCCAGTCAGCATGGTGGCCACCAGACCCATAGCCATGCTGAGCGTCTGGTCCTCCACAGGCCCCACGGAGCCTGGTGTCAGGCCTGAACAGGCCCTCTGCAGCATGGCCTCCACGAACCTCAGCACCTGAGGGGGAGGATGACACACACACACACACACAGATACAGAGAGACACACACACACAGATACAGAGAGACACACACACACAGATACAGAGAGACACACACACACAGAGATACAGATACAGACACAGACACACACAGTAATACAGACACAGACACACACACAAATACAGATACAGACACACACACAGACACAGACACACACACACACAGACACACACACACACACACACACACAGTGATAGACACACACACACACAGATACAGACACACACACACAGATACAGACACACACACACAGTGATAGACACACACACAAATACACACACACACACACAGATACAGACACATAAGCACACAGACACATACATACACACACACAAACATACACAACGTGAAAAAGTGGTTTTAACCTAGATGCTACAACATAAGATAGCAAATCCTGTCCTCAAATCCAGGTGGGCACACACACACACATGCACGCACGCGCACACAGAAACACACGCGCACACACGCATACACACAGACATGCTGGTTGTGGAGTTATATCTGAAAACAGCACAAAATAGGCCACAGAATTGTAAGGGATGTGTAACACAGAGCTGCCAGCTCTCTCTCAGAGCTAAACTTACAGACGTAGAGGGCAATTAACGAAAGACAAGACGTGTCTCAAGACAAGACTAATTAAGCGAAAGTCCAGACAAATCACACATTTCTAACCTTAATAGAGCCCAACACTGACAGGTCTAATTCATAATGCCCTCATTCTCGTTAATAAGGGAACAGACCTCTTTCGGGCAGGTAATTTAAGATAACTCACAGAAGATTTAAATCTTTCTACTTAAAGGAATCCTTTTATTAACACAGATAAGAAGGAGATGAGCTCCTCGATAGGGTAACAAATACACATATCCTGTCATGTGACCCACAGCGCTGTCATGAGACCCACAGCGCTGTCATGTCACCCACAGCGCTGCCATGTGACCCACAGCGCTGCACGCAGCCCTGCTTTTCAGAAAATCAGCCTTCTGCTGCATGAGGCTTTTTACCCATAATACACCAGGCTAACTCATGTAGGGTACAGCCATTAGCGGAGAGCGCGGCCTCGCGTGTGGGTGGGGTGTCAGCATGGCCCTGCCTGCCGCCCTGCTGTAATGGCTGGCTGACCTGCGCTGGCTTGCGGAGCAGCAGAACGTGGGGGATCCCCTGGCACATTGCAGCCAGAACCTGCAGGAGCACCAGCTTCTGTGCCCGGGTCTCCGCCCGCCCCCACAGCAGCCGCTCCAGCTCCGTCAGCGTCATGGCCGACGTGTCCCCACACTCCTCCTCCTCCTCCTCCTCCTCCTCTTCCGCCCAGCTGGTGAGGTCCTGAAGGGCATTCGAACAACGGGACAAAACAGAGGTCAGCTTCACAGACCAAAAAAGATCAGCGCTGACCGCGTGGGTGACGCGCTCGGGGAGCGCGTGGCTCAGCGGGGCAGGATCAGAAGGTTAACGGTTCAAATCCCAGGGTCGGCATAACAAATTTACCGTCAGGCTCGTGGACAGCCGGGACTGGCTGACACCGCCTTTTCAAAAATGTGCATATCGCTTTGGATAAAAGCGCCTGCTAAACGAATTAAATGTTAACGAAGCCCTACAGGTCACAGGGGTGCACAAACTGCAGGGGTTCAGGATGATGTGACGTCAACTTCCTTTCTAAAAACTGTGTAAGCAGGTCACTGCGACTCGGGTTCAGCCCCTGCTGCCTTCAGAGTTACCATATTACAGTAAGCGGGTCATGGGACGCTAATTCATCATCCAAGGAACACTTCAGTCACTTCCCTTCCCCTAAGAAAGAAAGAAACTTTCTTGAGATATAATTTTTTTTTCTTAACGGGCCAACTGCTAAAATCAATCAATCAATCAATCAATCCATCTATCCATCCGTCCGTCCGTCCGTCTTATAACTACAGATCCCAGTCTGGGTTATGGAGCCTGACCCAGGCAGCACAGGGAACACGGCTGAGGTCCAATTAAAACATTAGAAATACTTAAGGCCAGTACAATCTCAGCGATAGACTATCATGCCGTAACATTTAGACATGGCATTATGACAGCTTCTGGCGCCCAAAGCAAACTGTTCTAATGACATAAATAAGGATGAGCAAAATAATCCTAAATTAAACTGCTGACCTGAATTAAAAACACATAAGCATAAGCTTTTCTGTTACAGAATCACTTCAAAAGTGAAGTTTCATTTTTGGGCCAGACTTGGCTTTTAATAATATTTTAATACTTTATTAATATTTTAAACTCGTACTTTAACTAAGCTGAATATCACTTTAAAATTACTCCATATTTAAAGTTACCCTAGAATGAGTTCATGGAGGGATTTAAAGCCTAATCAATGGATTATGCATAATTGACATGAGGGATTATCACAGGCCTGCCCATGATCACACTCCTCCATGTTCCTCCTGCCTGTGTGCCGACACAGAGACTGAACAAGCCCCAGGGGCCTGTGCAGTCCAGGAGAAACCCTGAACACACATGGATGGATGGTACTCAGATTTCACCTACAGCCAGGCATTAGAGTTTAGTTACAGGCATTCGTATTAAACGTGCAGAGAGCGCGGCTCTCGAATCGGACCTTGAGAGACGTCAGGAAGACATTCTGGCACCGGACCCCTGTGACCCGTTTCAGGAGAAGCAGATTCATTATTTCTGAAACCTGCATTCAAGGTAATGTAGACAGGCCCGCACCGGGAAACACGCCTTTTACGTTTCATTTCAAAGAAACAACTGATGACAGCTGCCTCTAATTTACTTGCCGTCCCTGAGGGCTTCTCCCAGTCCCGTCTGCGGAACCGAGCCGGTCAGAGGCACTGAGGGTGACGCCCTCCAGCGGTTCCTGAGAGTACGGGTCGCAAGTGCAGAAACCGATGCGACTACTGTCAGTCACACTGCAATTCAACCACCCACTCAATAGGGGGCGTCACCCCAGCGCTTCCTTCTGAGCAACAGGCTGCCCATATTTGTGCGTAAGGAATGGACTGTCCTCTGAAGTCAAGCCTATTCATGCACTGTTAGTGAGAAATGAGTCGAGTCATTTTTCATTATCAGAGAGACATTTTTCTGTGCTCTAGATAATTTGGAAAAGAGAGTTTAGACAAGGCGAGTGCAGCTCTTAAGAGTCAGTGTAAACCACACTCTACATGTGACAGGAAATCAGATACAGAGACACAGATACAGATACAGGGGTTAAACTGAGCTACAGATCTCCACATACTCTCTGGTTCGCTCTTCATATACCTGTGTCCTGTCACCATCAAAGTTTCACTCTGATGGTCAAGCCAATCTTAACTCTCCCTGTTAAGCATATTGGCTGTACACCATCTCTGACTCATCATTCTCCACACACCCTTAGCACCTCATTAAATTCAAAACTCTTGTTTTCTTCTTTTTTGAAAGCAGGTAGCTTGGAGTTTTGAACAGGGACTTCTGCAGCTTCATAATGTAAATTGCATTTGCTTGTGCTTTTATCCAAAGCACCAGACATTTCTGAGAAAGCAGCGTCAGGTTCCGGAACAACTGGGAATTAAGGGCCTCGCTCAAGGGCCGAACAATGACATCACTCTGCCAGCCCAGGGATTTGAACTGGCGACCTACTGATTACAGACACAGCATCCTACCTTGTTGAGCCACACATCGCTCTAGTACCCCAAGAAGGAACTTAACCTGAGCTGCTATCCAGAGGTGGACATTACAGGTCCAGAGAGTTGAAGTCCAGACCAAGATTTTGTTTTAACCAACCAGTTGAGCATAAAGAGTCACAGTCACAGATACTCAACTGGTTGGTTGAAACAAAATCCTGGTCTGGATGTGCCGCTATCTGGTAGGTATATCTGAAGGACAGCGCAAGCTAAGCAATGATAAAGACAGAGAAACACACATATAGAAACACACTGAAAAAAATACTATTACACATGTGTCGATGTAAGACAGAATACATATTATGCGTATGCCAGCATAAGACAGAAGAGATTAAGCAATGCTACACTAGCAGGCTGGCTTTGACGTTCAGCTCGGACTTCAGTTCAGTGGTTGGCACCTTCAGCATCTCCAGGAAGAAGTCTCCGGGGAGATGGCTGTCCTTCAGCTCACACAGCAGCTGGACCAGGCAGTCCAATGCCCACTGTTCCCCAGACACCTTCTCATAGAGAGCATCATCTTCATGACTGAGGGAGAGGAAGGGATGGAGGGAGACGAGAGCGAGGTAAGGAAGTGCTTGGTCCCACATATAACTATATCCGACTGGAACCAAATCAAAACCATAGTGAGCTTGACTGGGTCATAGATCATTACTGCTTTGGCAGCGACGATCAAAAAGGGGCTGGCCATATTCTGTACTAACCAATGAAACTGCCTGTTTACTTCATTGCTGCATTTGTATTGGCTGACACCAATTCTGCATTTGACAGGGGAGGAAGAGCTGGTAGCCTGCCTGTCGGTTAAGCCAGCTAGCTGTAAATGCGGACATGCCGTAAAGGAGGTGGTTCACACTGAAAGTGAGCAGGGAAGCACGGGAGGAACGTGTAAAAACTGGCCAGAAGACTCCAGATTCAACTTTGCATTTCTCCATCTAGAAATGTCACATTAGAAAACTTTTTTTTAAAGGATCTCTTATTCTTTTTGCCTTCATACACGTTCGTCGTTATTTTATCCTACAATTTTGTCATTAAATTATCCATTGAAATAAAGCTTTTTCAGTGGTTCGACCACAAACATTGGTGAATTTCACCCTCAATTTTCACTACAAAAAACCCACTGAACTAGATACCAAAGTATCTTAAAAACCATTAAAGAGAATGAGCTTACATGGCATTCTTTGTGTCATTATTGGGGATCACAATAAAACAGTCTGACTTACTAAGCCTAACCTGGGCCAATTTTTGATTTTTACCTGTCGGTACACATTACACCAGCCATTACTCACGTTCCAGACGAGTAACATCATACCTGTCCGTCACTTTTTGCGTGAGCTTAGCTCCGCCCTCACTTCCGGGTGTGAACTCAAACCCTGGAGCCAGGACACTTCCTGGACTGCTGAGACCGCTGAGGCGCCGAAGGCATCCCAGGGCATCAGGAGGATCGAGATGTGACAGGTACCAGAGCAGGATCTCCTGGCAAGGAGCTCTGCAGAAGACAGAGCGAGCTGTCACCATACGCCCGCAGCAACAACAACGGAGGCGCTGAGCTCACGTCCTGACTCTCAATGATTTTAGGTAAAAACTGAAACTGAAACCAACCATCCATCCATCCATCCATCATCGGGTCAGCATCCTTACAGAGCCTAACCCAAGCAGCAAAGAGCACAGAGCGAGGATGGAATCTGTATGGGATGCCGGCCCTTTTCAGGGCACAGACATTACAAAGTACAGGTAACTTAGAGATGCTAATTAACCTGACTGCATGTCTTTGGACTGCAGCAGGAAACCCAAGTGACACAGGAAGAACATGAAAACTGCACACGCTCCAGAGGAGAGACTCGAACCCCCAACTCCGGAGGTGTGAGGAAACGACACCACCCACTCAGCCATAGTGCCATAAAACTTGAACCATAAATAATTTAATTGATGACCTTTGATATCTGACCATCCACATGAAATTCAAATATATAATTATACAGCTTATAAAAGCTTTCTAATGTGACAGTAAACCTGAGTAAGTTTCTATGCTCATGAGTAACATTTTATACCATTTCCTCAGCAATAGTAACCGCAGCAACATTCCACTATGGTCTCAATAATATTTATAACATACTTCTGCTGTAAGAAGAAGAGAAGAAAATTAGAAGATTTTGCCCATTATTCAATCATATCCACCAAAAGCCAGAATAAAAACCAAGCCTCATACAGTCCCATGAGGGACAGGTTTGCCACCCACTGTAGTGACTGTTTGTGGCCAACAGGGGTCCCCAAAACTTAGGGCCCCCATAAATTCATAGTTTGAGTGGTGGTAAACACCATTGCTGAGTCCTAAGAGTTCCACTTTTTTCTATTACTGATATTTTTGTTAATAACATCATTGACAGTATTATTAATATCATTATGACTAATATAATCTCAAACAAATTAAAGAAAAAGAAAAATACAAAGTCAATTGTCGGGACACAAACTGACCGTAAGTGGGAGACGTTCTGCATGGTGAAACAGTACAGACTGAAGAGGACAGGAATCCCTTCTGCCAGGGACTTTAACAGAGCTGGACCAGGCCGATTCCCGACCACGTAGATCTGAGTACGAATGGGGAGGGGCATCGTTAGTCATGTCAGTGCTGGAGGCAACCTGCAATAAGGGGTTAAACTGAGCGACAGCCTGCGTGTGGAAGTTTAAGCTGCCCCTCCGGACCACAGCCTTTGGCTGCTGGGGGGTGGGGGGGGGAATCTTTAATAAAACATGTATTCCGTATGATAAGTCTTAGATTAGTGAGGCAAGAAGCCATTCCAGAGCAGCGACTGGGGAAGATTATGCATGGAGGCGGGACGTGCTTCATTAGGAGGCGGGACGTGCTTCATCAGGGGGCGGGACGTGCTTCACCAGGGGGCGGGACGTGCTTCACCAGGGGGCGGGACGTGCTTCACCAGGGGGCGGGACGTGCTTCACCAGGGGGCGGGACGTGCTTCATCAGGGAGCGGGACGTGCTTCATCAGGGAGCGGGACGTGCTTCATCAGGGGGCGGGACGTGCTTCATCAGGAGGCGGGATGTGCTTCATTAGGGGGCATTTTCGCCTTAACATATATTCGTCTTCCGATAGGGTTACGTTCCAATAAACGTGTCATAACCCGGGGAGCCTCTGTATTGCACTAGTTTGTGTTGCACTGCCGTCTTGTACTGTCCTATATTGCACTACTCTTTGTCTTGCACTACTGTTCATCTTAAAGACACTTCACTGGCTCTGGCAGAAGAGATTCAAATGTCAGCACCCCGAGCAGCTGAAGAGACAGAGTCACAGGGCACGACAGCTGCGATGCACCAAGGCCAAAGGACGGCGCACACACCCGTCAGCGGTACGGCGAGTCACGATTCGGGTGGCACCCACCTTGTACACATCCTCGACACAGCGTGTCAGCTCCTCTTCTTCCACAGAGGCAGGCCGCCCGGCTAACACACAGAAAAAAACAGGCACGCTCATTGGCTGAAACCTAAACAAGCAGGAGTGTTCATTGGCTGAAACCTAAACAAGCAGGTGTGCTTATTGGCCAGGATCTCCACAGACGTCTAAATGCCTAAAAAAAAGTCTTGTGTTTTTTCATTACTCGTGGTTAAGTTGAGGGCTGGGTAGGGGTTAAGGTGGACCAAATGAACCCTAGCTGGGACTAGGGTTATGGTTATGATTATGATTAAGGTTATGCTCTACAAATGAATGGAGAGTCCCCATAAAAATATAGATAGCCAATGTACATGTGAGTGTGCGTGTGTGCGCAATTGATTTATTCAGGACTACCCCTCAAATACCTTTTCAATAAATTTCACTGATCATTAACTTATTTGCTCTGCTTTTAATGGAGGAAAAACTTAGCATTTTTAAATACTCAGGGTAACTGCTAATTATAAACAGCATAATTCAGCTCTATTCTGCACAAAACAAGGTCCTGCAAGGGGAACGCCAGTGTCCTCAAAGTGAAGGGCTCACACTGCATTCTGCACGCTGCAGTGTCGCTCTCTGCGCTCTGCTTGCCTCAGGCAGCTGACGCTGGACACACTGCACGCTGCAGAAAATCACCAGATCTCCAGTTCACATGGTGAGTGAGTTCTCTACAGCGAACTCTGGATGTTATTTCCCATTAAATGGGGAAAAAAAATGTAAAATGTATTTATTAGGAATGCACCGATACCAATCGGGTATGGGGCCAGTACCGCACTCATATACTCATACTCGAAAAATTGTCCGATACCAAGAACCGATACCATTTAATTGCAACATTACGTTAAAACTTAAAACCACGGCATTTTGTCGGAATGCAAGGTCTCTTCTGCTGTGTCAAGAGGTGGAAGGTACAGCACGCCACTTAGCACAGGTAATTTCATCAAACGACGCTCCAGAGTACATGGAGGTTGCTAATGCTAGCAGAGAAAGACCACAACAACAAACTTTAGCGCAAATTATGGAGGAGCGAGAGAAAATTAAACTAAAGCGTTACTTATATCTAACATTAAATAGGTTTAGATATTTAACGTTAGATATAACTAACGCTTCAGGTTCAATCACCAATGACGTGTAGTCAAATTTCTGGGGGGGGCACATTTTGTTAACATGTAACCATGAGTGTCGTTTAAATTGTTGGCTTCTCTCTTAATGTTGCTGCTGGTATTTAACCAAGAGTGGCTTATAATAAAAACAGCATAGGGTCCAGGGCTACGAAACCGTTATGGTGTCAATTCGATGCAGAAGTGTAAATCAGCCTATACAGTCAAGGCTTTGTTCCTCTGTAAAGACCTTTCAAGCTGAGATTTGAGAATCCGGATATAAATGATTGAGTTGAGGTTTCAAGTATGGCAAATAAATACATACAGTGGAAACCGTTTGTAGTGATCACGGTTAGAAACGGATCACTAACCACTAGACCCCCCACAGCAGACCAGAGGGGAGAGGAGGGGCGTGAGGAGGTAGCGGTCGGCAAGCTCGGGCTGCTCCTGGACCATGGTGAGCGCCGCACTGGTGGCCACTCGCTGGAACTGCAGTGCAGTCAACTTGTCTCTGAAGTGCAGTAACTCCAACACCTGAACGGTGACAAACAAACAGTGTAACCTCACGTGCACTTATAATCTAACACAGGATGGAAAGGGATTCATCCACCTTCCATGGCAGCTCACCCAGAAGAGGGAAGCAGACTGTTGGAAGCCTATTCCAGGAAGTACAGGGCACAAGGCAAGGGACACCCTGTATAGGGTGCAGGTCCACTCCAAGGCACACATTCACACACCTTAGATTCACAAGTAAACATATTTTCCAGTTTTGTTCCTGTCTATGAACGAAATGGATGAATGACAACGCTGACCGTCCGTACCTGAGGGCAAACCTGGCTGTAGTAGCCCTCTGCCGAGAGGGACTGCTGGGGGCAGGCCGCCAGTACCCTGGCCACTGCATCACATTTCCTCCAGTCTGACGCTGCTGCTTCTACACCAGCGCCCCCTGCTGGCCCGGCTACCGAATCACAAAACACACACCACTGAGTTTCCCAAGCAAACGCGGCGAGGAGAATCAGACATATAAAGCTGTCAGGAAACCCCCACAGTGCAATTACGCCCCCTTAAATAAGCGTACCGACCCCACAAAGATGCAGTATGCTCCTGCCGTATACTTCAAAAGAAATTGAGGGAATCAACGTCGTTTTTGCAGTACAATGTTGGCGATCACTGTTTTGGCACGCCGCCTGTGCTGGGTCTTTGAAGTCAACTTTTTACTTTTTGTTTATTCCCATCCCACTGTCCATGATTGGCAGACACTAATGTGATGCTGTGGGGTTGGTCAGCAGGACTAATTATGCAATAATTGAAAGATTCTGCACCACACTGCACATTTATATTTGTATATTTCTGTTAATAGCAAATGTTGTGACAGTGTAACGTTTGCGTTTCGTTAACATGTAACCATGAGTGTCGTTTAAATCGTTGGCTTCTCTCTTAATGTCGCTGCTGGTATTTAACCAAGAGTGGCTTATAAGGAAGACAGTAACCTTCCATTTTTAAAGAGCTGTCATCTCCTTTATGAAAACGACACACATACTCACACAAAACATTTATTTGCGCTCTGTGTGTAGATCTGTTGCACGGAAAACATTCTGCACCCTCTAGGGCAGGGGTGGGGATATAGCTGTCAAGTCTCCCGTTTTGGCCGGGAAACTACCGTATTTTACCCCTCTTTCCCGCCGTCCTCCCGTATGAGTATTTTCCCGTAAATCTCCCGTATTATAATATCATTTAAAAAAAAAATTCCTCTGCCTCACCAAACTGAACTGCCAGTAGCCTCACGAGAACTGCCACCTGCAGTAGTCTGCAGGTCATTTACAACATTAACCAGGTCATAAATGCGGAGGTTAAAATGGCAATGCTGTGTGCCAAAAACAACGTTACTTTCACCTTCTGTGACGACTTCAACAAGGATACAAAGTCTGCAACAAATCTGTATAATTACATTAGTGAATGCCAGAGAGCCACATGAGTGAACGTGAAAAATTAAAAGAAAATGTGTAATGAAAATAAAATGTAAATGACAAGTGGTTATTTTAGATTTCTTGTACACCTGTCTTAAAATGTAAGGGATACTGGAGCTTGGTTGGGGTGGTGGGGCGGCTCGCGGTGGGTGCCGGAAAATTTCCCTTATTTTCAAATCCAAAACTTGACAGGTATGGGTGGGGATCCTGATCCATGGAGAGCCGGTGTGGGTTTTTGGGATGGCCTCTCAGTCAGCCAATCACAGTGGGTCCCCAGGACTGGAGTTGAGAACTACTGCTTTATTATTGGTTGATTGAGAGGCCATCCCAAAAACCTGCATCCACACTGGCCCTCCATGGATCAGGTTCCCCACCCCACCTCTAGGGTTTCGGCATAACATCGAATGAACAAGGTGGCAGTGTCATTTTAAGATTGATTTTGTTTTATCCAGACGTCACTTGACGTATATGGCCACCTTTCTGCCATCCCCACGCTCGTACCTCTGGCTCCCTCCAAGATGGCCCTAACCACAGCCTGAACACCTTTGGGCTGCATTAGTCGCTCCGACAGCAGCTGCCCACAAAGGCGCCGAAGCCACGGAGGGGCCTGGGCCAAGGCTGTCCTGGGGACCCCCCCTCCGGGGGCGGCTGGCTGAGCCTACAAGAGACACAAAGAGAAACGCTCCTCACACACTGGCTCACAAAACAGTGCAGGGTAACGCCTCACAAAGGACAGCATGACGGACTGAAAGGAAGTCCACAGGAAGCCGTCCGTCTCGCCGCTGTACCTGTTTTGGCCCTCCTTGAAGGATCAGAAGCTCCTTGATGACGATTGGCTGGTAGACCTTTTGGAGCAGGTTCTGAAGCGCTTTCCGGCACGCCAAGCGTTCCTCCAAAGTGATCCCCTATAGCATAAAACACACACAGAAAACCTATAATCATCTACATAACAGAGGTATGACATGCCATTTTCCAGAGCTGAAATGCGGATCTGCAGCAGCGATGGCCAAATGAAGCTTCATGAACCATTTGCTGTATTTTCTGACCCCACTGGATGGTGCTCTCTGTTCAAAAAAAGTGTTCAAAGCATGCCTCAAAGCAGAACAAGACCACCATCTAGTGGGGTCAAAAAAAAACAGCAAATGGTTCATAAAGCTTCACTTGGCCATCACTACTCTGCAAGTTTGGACTCAATTCACATTATCAGAAGGTCACCAGTTCGAATTCCCTGCCCAGCAGTGTGATCATTATGAGCATGTAGGTCTTTCCCATCTTCCCATTAAATATAATCAAAACAAATTATTTACAGTACATAACATGTGCAGATTTAAATCTTTAAGCACAAGCACATTTGTGACCATAAACATAAAATAAACTCTCTCTCTTACCAACAAACCAGCAGCATTACAAAAGAATAACATGGTGATCACATCACTGCTGGGTCAAAGAGCAAGACCCCTAACCCCGAGCACTGTTTCAGGGGGGCTGGGTGAAGGGCTGACCCCAGGCTTTGCTGCCACCTGCTTGTGTGTGTTTCACACAGAAAGGTACAAAGGGACATGGGAGAACCAAATAATTCCTAAATGAAAATGTCATAATTTACACCAATATGCTAAGATGCTAAGTAATTACATATAATGCAAGTGTTCCAACAGGAAATACATTTGGGGAAAACAATTGGACAGATAAAAGCCCAAATTGTTAAATTAGACAAATGGTTTAAAAGGACTTCCCCAGTTCAACACAGATGCCTTACAAATCCCCGCCAGCTCAACAACCTTGTCCTCTTTCATAACACTGTCACATGTCATGTGGTGTCTCAGCCTTTGCTGAGGGTCTGTTTATGGGGGCATTCCGGCCTTGAGAGGTGATGATGGCAGAGTCCAGTGTCAATAAATCCAGGGATATTTTTAAAAGCATATTCTAATGGATAAATAAATTATTTCAAAATGAAACTGGAACAAAAGCTATGTCCATCTTCGACTTTCTCTATTCACTGCTTCCTTATTATTAAACAGAGAATGTGTACAGATTAAGTCTCTACTATGGATGCACCTATCTGATTTTTTTCAGTTCCAATACTGACATCAATATCTGACTTTTGGGTATCGGTCGATCCCCAGTGTCGATCCTATATCCGTGTTTAATTAATAAGCTGTATGTCTCACTGTGGATAGGAGACTGGGATTATTCTGATATGTTTACGGAAACATCAGGTCTAAATACTTGACTTACAAAAGTTAAGAAAACAGTATTTAAGACAGTGTAACAAATACACACACATATGTATATGCTGAATTATTTATTATGACCAATTAGCCGACTAATGGTTACTTTTAATCATCAATCCATATTTGGATAATTGAACTCTGTGTGTGGGCTCTAGGCTGCCAGCAAACATAACATACCTGGGCCAGCGAGAGATAAACTAGGAGCCAGGTAGTGGAAAATTGGGCATTTCCCCATGTACCT
Organism: Paramormyrops kingsleyae; assembly: GCF_048594095.1. Lineage (NCBI taxonomy): Eukaryota > Metazoa > Chordata > Actinopteri > Osteoglossiformes > Mormyridae > Paramormyrops > Paramormyrops kingsleyae. Next base: position 29,583,528 of record NC_132809.1, on the reverse strand, counting down.
GTGATGGATTTCATTAGATGTTGACAGATTTCTTATGTTTCCGCCCTTACATGCAAAAAAGACTTGGGCATTGTCAGCATCGGATCTAGTGAAATGTAATTGTACTTTTGAATGTTTAGTTCTCTCCGCCACCATCACTAAAAACAGTGTCTCCGTGTGTGTGCTGCACGTTTCTTCGCATGAGAGAGAGAAAGCGAGAGCATCACAGATAATTAGACTTTTCAGAAAAGCCAGAGGCCCAGTGTTCCCATTTTGCCACTGGACAGACCAAAACACACATGCACCTTTGCAAAAACTAATGACCTCTCAAGAGGCACAGTGAAGAGTTACACTTGTAGTGATGAGTATGTTCTTGCTTCAAAATGTTTGCAAAATGGTTTTCTAGCGCCATCTATAGACACACAAAGAGACACAACTAATGCAACAGCAACCCCTTCATGTCACTGTGTCTATCGCAAGGCAGAATGAATGAACTAAACCTTACTAGATGGGTAAATTTTCCGGCATTAAAAACAGGAAGCACAAAGTAATCTGACAGGGTGAGGTAGAGAGAACACACATTCTAAGCTCACAAAGAAATAACTAGAGATCTCTCAGCACCTGTGTCACCTCAAGACCTCAGGAGGGACCCCAGGGAGCCCATCCCCACCCTGCGAGGGAATGAATTAAATGGCCCAAAATGAAGGACAGAAAGGCAGCAGCTCGCAGAATGGGGGAGGCGGCAGAAAGAGCGTCTTGCTGGTTATGTAGCAGGAGAGAGCAGGTAAGCTGGAAGCCAGGAGGGGAAGATGTGCAGTGACTTGGCCACCACTGCTGACCCACCATCTGGAGGGTGTTGTGGATAAGGGTCGAAACACCCAATGAACGATGGGTACCACCTGATGACATCAACCTCTCCCGGCCAAGGCTGCATTCACTCAAGGTGAATGAAAGCAGGAAGCATCGTAAGATGTATATATAATCGAAACAGAAAAACAGCCGTAGCAGCCAGCAAATTTCAAGCGCTTGGTCCCGTTTCTTATTGCTGAATAAAATCATGTTCACAAATTCCACATATACGTGCTTGCAAGATACTCCGCAATGTTGATTCAGAATTAAATGTACCAAGCCTGTCCCACCATATTCGGCACATCCCCACGAACCCGTTAGGGAGTCAGAGGATTGTGTACCTTGTTAGCCTCTGAGGTGTCCCCTTCGGGCCGGCGTGGGTGGTGGCCCAGCTGGCAGAGACCGGCCATGACGTCACCCAGGTGACGAGTGAGGAGCAGGGTCCCCAGGGATGATGTCTCTGACAGCTCAAGCAGGGCGTGGATCGTGACCAGAAGCCGGCGATCAGGGGGAGGAGCCACAGTGCAGCTCACGGCTTCTATCACCGTGGCCCCGAACGCTGATCTACGTGCCAGTGCTACCCCCACTCCAGGGGAAAGGTAGGGGCAGAGGCCTAGTGTGACCACAAACTGAAGGGCTCCACCAACCGTCCGTTGCTGAGCGACACTCAGAACATCAGGGGGCAGGGGAGGGGCGGCCTCAGGGGTCCGGCTATGCAGCGGAGCACGATCTTGCTGGAAGGACTCCAGCAGATGCCTTAAGTGACGTGTCAGGGTGACCATCAGGAGCAGACACTCCTGGACAAAGCTCCAGGTGATGTCCTCCGTGTCCCTGTACCACTCCGTCTCCTGTCGCACTTGTTGGCAAAGAACGCCTACTTCCTGCAGACCAGGGTCCACCCGCAAGCGGTCCTGCAGCTCCGCCAGGTTCGAGTTAAGGGCAGCCAGCAGAGCCGCGTGTGGTGCGGAATGTGTCGCGCTACGGTGAACCTCTGCGGAGGGAAGGCGAGGATGGCGGGCTGCCGCGTCATTACAGTAAGACCTCGACTCGGCAGAAAGGACTATAAAAAATAGAAAAGCTAGCAGGTTCATTGGATTGTTGGTTGGCACGACCACGTATAAGTGCCTCTACCTGCCATTACTATTAGGAAATGTACGGAAAATAGGGGACAGAACAATACAGTCTTTCAAACAACTGTTATATGAGGTCATAACACGCTGTGTATACATTCTGCTCATAAGCACATCTCTTTGACTTATAGAAAAGACCCAAAGTTATCTACCGACGTATCGGACAGGTAGCTATGACAACATAAAATACTATACAGCAAAGTGTAGAAAACATGCGTCTGTTTATATTAGATTTAAAGTGACTACACCTGGTGCAGATATGAATTCGAAAACAATGGTATCATAAACTGAAACAGATAGGAAGCCAAGCTTTAAAAATAAAGATATTCAAAGACACTACATTTATAATAAATCACACTTAATAATTACTCACCCCCAATAGGCTTCGTTAGGGTACCAAGTGCATTCAGAAATGCAGAGGCCATTTTTATCAAAACATTTCCACATGGAACCAAGCACTAGAACGTCAACAGGGCGTCCGCGATACACTAAATTAACGTCATCAGAAGGGGCCAAAAGCGTCATGAAACGTACTCCATTTTGAATGAGTCAAAAACGAACAAAATCACACGGCAGTCTCACGTAAATCTTTATTATATTGCTCAAAAACATCCTTTCGAGGATAATCGTTGGAAAGATTTGTGTGTAGATTAAAGAAAACACCGAGGAAACCAAAGCTGAAACATATGTGTATAAGCATTGGTTGTAATTTTAATATAAAGGCATTGAGAATAATTCGCAAAAGTAGTCCATATGAGCTGACAATGGCAACTGCCTTTGCAGAGCTTATCTAGAGTTTAACTCTTAATGGAATTGACACTTTAAGTTTCCTGAGGCAGTTACTGAACAGTATTCACAGTAAAAATAAATATTCACACGAAACAGTATTACAATTTGAAGAAGAAAAAAAACCCAATAATAATAATTTAAAAATGCCAGGCACAACACAGTAAATTTTGCGATTTTGTCAAATAACTTAACTACAATGATGGAGAAATTGTAATAATAAAATATAATAGGACCTTTCTCCAAACAGTTGACAACAACAAGTAGACAATTGGTTGTGCAGTCCTTAAAATCCATGTAAAACGTGGATTGGTAAAATATTAAAGTTAACAAAAATAACCATAGTAATCGTATTAACAGTTTTAGTGTATTTAAAATGAACACATCATACTACAAGAAAAGTCCCTAGAGGTTGTTTCCTTTTTAACAACAACAAAAAGACGATTCTATAAAAGATCATTGTGGTGGTATGACGCAGGTACAAGCCACGGGTACCTCCAGAAACATGCTCTCAAATGAATATCTGTCGGGATTTTGGTGACACTGGGTTCTTTTCAAGACCATGCGCGTCTGCTTCACTACTACAGAGTTATAGCTCGTGTCCTCAGACCCGTTAATGATGCAGCCATCGCAAAGGCATTCAGCGAAAGCGATGCCGCTAGGGTACCGCGCCTCATCGTGGTCCATTCTGCAAAAAGGGAACGTGAACTTTAATGCCCGACACCCTGACACGCCACGGTCACCGATTTCGCTGCGCCGCGAGTTTGGGTAGCTTGCTCACCTATATCGCCAGGGGGAGATGGAGCGATTGATGTAACTCGACGACAGTGGCTGCAGCTTGAAGCTGGAGCAGAACTGCCTGGCCAGGTGCTCCTGCTGAGGGTGGTCCACGTACTCCAGCGGCAGCCGGAGATTATTCCGTAAAAACTTTTTCGCGTGGTGCTTCATCTCATCCAGTGTAAAACAGCCCTTGTGCTTTTTTGCTTGTTTCAGCTTGCTCAAACTTAAACTAAACAACAGGACAATATATAGTAAAACCTGCAAAATAAAGCCGATAATAATTTGGAGTTAAGCAACAAGATATGAGTTAAAAGGTGCTGTGGTAGGCTATACTAAAATACAAAAAAAGAAAATGTAGTAAAATAAATTAAGATTTTAAAATTAAAATCTAAAATTTTAAAATTTGTAATAAGCAGTACAATATCTTGGGCTTTAACGTACCCTCAACATTTCTGATTAAACAGGACTTGCTGGAGATGACAGTTAATCCACGCGTCTAGTTCGTTCTGTGCCATATTTTCGTTCGTCACAATATTTATAGACAGCCTTCCTTGGGGAAATCCGACTTTGCAAAAGGAAATAGAAATAAAAAGTTCAGTTCCGTGCTTCCTTTTCCTAAAGCGATGGAGTGGGAGGTTATTATTACGGTGCAAAGGTTTACATCTGGAAATGTCACACAGCGTCAGCCGGGAGAGATGAGCTCATATAATATATGCAAAAGTAGCTGCTGATAGGACCAGGGCTCGATAGTCTCAATTATAACGGATGAAAAATGAAGGAAAACACGCGGGCACTAACGAAGGGTATTTACAAGTAATGACGTTAAAACTCACATTTAAAACAGATATACCAAACAATATATAATATTTCATACAATACTTTGTTGTGACTGGTACATTCTAGGGTGAGTATTGTTAAAATAAGACACTTTCTGAAAATCTGTTTTCTGGAAAAAATGTACAGAATCACCTCAATATCTTGAGTCCCAACTTCTAAATACAATAATGCCCCTTTAACACTATATAGAAGATAAAAAGTATCAATAAACACATATATTAACCGCCAAGTATAACTGTCCCATTTTCCCAGGTTTTTAAAAATACTCACCCTATTTAACAAAGTATTTGTCATCGATACTACTAATAAGTGAAAAAAATCACTAACTTATCCTTAAGATACTGATATAGTCCCTTTGGATTAATAAACACAGGCTACATAGATTTTAAATGATTAAGGATTATTTTAAACTACTATCATGAATGCATTACAGTGTTCTCGTTTAAATATTTTACAGCAGGAAAATATGTTTTTCCCGTGGGCAAAGGTTAATTCTAATATACAGTTTCACATAGTTGCAAATATTTCAAGTACATTGTACGTAAAGTGAGTATTATAGTAGAATTAAAAACACAGGGGATACACACACACACACACACACACCAGGGTCATTTATGAGACCGGTTTATTGATTTCCAGTAATAGTGATATGTAGCCTACGCATTCTTCCTTAATCTTATTCTAAAACAAATCCCCATTCGTTTACCTAAATCATCTCGTCAACATATGCACGCCTACACAAAAATGTTTACAGGCAGTATGTCATCTTCGTTGTTTGGCAGTGATGTAGGGAAACGTGAAATACATGACAAGCCTCTCCAGAAACCAGTTTTGCAATTTGAAATGAATTGAGACATATTGACCGAGAGAGATAAAAGATGCATAAGGCAAACAAAACTACCCAATCCACTAGCCCCAAATTACATAATACACTTGCCCATGAAGTGAGTGGGCTAATTAATATTCAGTACAAACGGTTTTCCTCATTCAGCTGCGAGTCCAGAAATTCACTCAGCATTGAATTCTTCGAAGACGACATAACACAAGTCTTTAAAAGCTGTATGTAAATTTCAGGGAGACGTTGAAGACTGCAATGCGTTTATGATAGGCCTAGTAGTTGATAGTAGTTTAAAATAATCATTAGTCATTTAGAACCCTCAGACAATAAATTCTTAATTTTCCACAAAGGTGCTACGTTTTTCATTATTTCAATTAAATTAACGATTGTATTGCATTTTACAGAGTTGTACCATATTTAAAAATATGACATTCCATTCATCCAAGCAACCACATCCCTTTCTCCAGCAGTCCGCTTTTCTGTCACAGTCTAAAAACTTTCACAATGGCACCTTTAATTGCCAATAATGAGTGACTGCCTTATGATCAATTGCATGTGGCTCAGTGGGCTAAGTCTGTGTGCTTGTAATCACTAGGGCGCCGGTTTGAACCCAGCCTCAGCATGTCTGTGGGTCCCTGGGCGCTGCCATGGGTGGCTGCCCTTCGCGGACAGCTTGCTTACAAAGAGCAAGTTGAGGGAGGCGTAAAAAAGACAATTTCCACCATCAAAAAATTACCAATTTCTACCTTGGAGGGTATGATTACTTGTCACTGAGGCTGTACCCTCAACGGGCTACCAATTGTAGCCTAGCTGTAGATAAATGTGCATTTTAAGTTACATAAATGGACTCTGAGGAACATTTTTGTACCATTGGGGGAACTACGGAGCCCCTAAAGGGACATAGATGATTTATATATTTTTTACCGTATCTGGTAAGATACTAACTGGTGAGCACCAGATACAGTAAAAAAAAAATGTTTTAATTACCTATGTCCCTTTTGGGGCTCCGTACAAAGCAGTACCAGGGCTGCACCCAGAACCTTCCTTGTGCTTAATGGGATATGTTCCAGGCTGACCGTGATTTATGGTTTCCAATTAATTTAGACTTTTTTTTCTTTTCCAGTGTGACTGTAGAGGAATCTTCTTATATTTATTGACTGTTAAAATGTTACATTGTAAATAAGAGAATACTTTAGATGCAGTATTATTACTGATTACACCCAGCTTTACCCGTAGGAAGGGACGTCATATAAAGTCACAGGTGTCAAAGCATTCCAGGTGCGGTGTAGGATCTGCAAGGGTGTGAGACTCTTTGGTACTGGGAAGGACCCAACTTAATAATTGAAAGGCAAATGTCTATTTATAGGGGGGAACAAATGAACCCAAATCATGTTCCCACACCCCTGAGGATGTGCTAAGTAAAGTAAACATTAACAGTATAGTTACCGTAATCCCCTCCTCCGCCAGTCATATCACTACAAATTTAATTGCAAAAACAATATAGCAATTTCACCAGGGTCTACAGCAGGGGTCTCCAACTCCTGTCCTGGAGAGCTACTATCCAGTAGGTTTTCTGTCCCACTTGGCTTCTGATGAGCCACACCTGCTCCTGGTATTTACCTGAGATCAGCTGTGGCTCATCAGAAGCTGGGTATGAGAAACTGGACGGTAGCTCTTCAGGACCGGAGTTGGAGACCCAAATCCCAGCCAGTCTCCACCACCTAAGATAGCATTCACTTCAGCAGAGGGCCAAGGTTCCTCAGTAACATCATTAGGAAAGTTGCAGTGGCTCCAGCCAAAGAGAGCCACCAAACTGACTAGGTCTTACATCAATGACCACCGTAATACAGGTCTAATAAAAGTCTTTGTCCCACTTCTATCACCAGTTGTCACATGTACAGTTGAGAATTTGAACCAGATGTTAAGCCATCATTTCGTGGGCAGCTGTACCTCTTCAAGACTAATGTCAGTAGTACAGAACAAGATGAAGGCACATAGCGCCTTTGTACAGGAGTGCAAACTGTATTGTTATCTCTAAGAAGCCTTGAGATATTCATTATGTTGCTACGGTGGCTACCTTTGGCGACCAGAACTCAAATCTTGCCTGGGGCCGTCTCAAGGTCAAGGTGGTACAACCCCATCTCCAAAAAAGTTCGGATGCTGTGTAAAATGTGAACAAAAACAGAATCCGATCCTTTGCAAATCATACAGCCTCATATTTAATTGAAAATAGAACAAAGACAACATATCAAATGCTGAAACTGAGAAATATTATGACAAATATATGCTCAATTTGAATTTGATGCCAGCAACATGTCAAAAAAATTGGGACAGGGGCAACAAAAGACTGCAGAAGGTGTGCGATGATAAAACAAAACACCTGGTTGAATATCTCACAACTAATTTGGTTAATTGGCAACAGGTCAGTAGTGTCTGTGCAGTGAAGATGGGGAGAGGTTCACCACTCTGTGAAAGACTGCATGAGCAAACACAGCAACAATTTAACAATAATGTTCCTCAATGAAATACTGCAAAGAATTTGGGAAATTCATCATCTATGGTACATAATATCAATAAGATTCAGAGAATATGGAGAAATCTCTGTATGCAAGGGACAAGGCCAAAAACCAATATTATAAAAAGGTGGCACTGCATTAAAAACAGACACGACTGCATAGTGAAAATCACTGCATGGGCTCAGGACCACTTCCGAAGGCCATTGTCTGTGAACACAGTTTGTCGCTTCTTCCACAAATGCAGGATGAAATTCTGCCATGTAAAGATGAAACCATAATTAAACAACATGCAGAAATGCCACCAAATTCTTGGGGCCAAACTTCTGTACAATGGACTGAGGCAAAATGGAAAACTCTCCTGTGGTCTGACAAATGAAAATTTCAAATTTGTTTTTGGGAACCATCTTCCGGGCTAAAGAGGAGAGGGACCATCCAGCTTGTTATCAGCGGACAGTTCTGGACTGTAATGGTATTGGGGTGTGTTAGTGTCCATGACTTGGGTAGCTTGCACATCTAGGAAGGAACCATTAATGCTGAATGATATATTCAGGTTTTGGAGCAACATATGCTGCCATCCAGGCTATGACGTTTTTTAGAAAAGGCCTTGTGTATTTCAGCAAGTCAATACAAAGCACATTTTTCAGGTATTACAACAGCATGGCTCCGTAGTAGAAGAGTTTGTGTGCTAGACTGGCCTGCCTGCAGTCCAGACCTGTCATTCATTGAAAACATTTGGCGCATCATGAAACAAAAAATTACGGCATAAGAGACCCCAAACTGAGAAGCAGATGAAATCCAATATCAGGCAAGAATGGGACAACATTTTAGTTTCGAAACTCCAGCAACTGGCCTCCTCAGTCCCAAACCTTTAGTGTGTTGGTAAAAGAGGTGATGCAACACAGTGGTAAACATGCCCGTCCCAAATGTTTTGAAAAGTGTTGCCGGTTGCATTTATTTGTGATAAAACAATACAACTTCTCAGTTTATGTTGTGATTGTTCTATGCAGTTAAATATGGGTTTCGTTTTTTTAAGTATAACAAAAGGCAGTTGCAAAAGCTGGGTCATAACATCAAACATATTATGCAACAACCTAGTTTTGATGAGACTAAGTAGTTCCCTCTAAAAGGTGTCACGATTCTGCAAGACATCTCAGACAAAGGTCAAATCCAGCCCATGAAATACTTTTTGGCCCATGGACATCTCATTAGCTTAAAAAATGGAAAGATAGACAGAATCCCCATCCATCAGTATCAGTGATCCAGACATTCCAACCCAGGGGGCATAAGTAATAGATCAGGGGGCACACGGTGTAGAACTAGTCACCAGTTGGGCAGCATATTAATGGATTTGTGGGTATAAACAGCCACAGGGGCACAAGGCAACAGGCCCGCCTGGCAGCTGTGGCTGGATTATTTTACCGCCATGAACTCTAATCTTCATTTTGATAAATCATGCCCCTCGATCAATCCAGAATCCATCCTAAGCACCGTTCTCCTTCTGAAGATGACTGAAACCCATTAGGTCTTTACTACATTACTAAACTCTACATAGAAAAGGTAAACATTAAAGAAAACAGTCACCTATGAACTTCTCACCCAGGGGAAACCTACAAACATCCAAATTAGGAATATGCACTGTTGAGGTTCTGCTTGAAAACACGAGTAGGTGAAATCCAGTACATCGCTTTCTGAGAACATATGGGAGTAAACCGCAAGTTCTTTTTCCCTCATTATTTTTAGTTTGTGGGCTTTTCTAAGTAACCTGAAACTGTCCAAGCCATTCATTAAGTAACTGGCTAAATGCATCTTATTTAGAAGCCGCTGCAGTTCCTCAGTATTTCCCATGCTGCAACAGGGGAGGTTGGGAGAACATGTGAAATTGTGGTATTCCATTATTTGTAAGAACAAGCATCTCCTGTGTCTGATTATCATCTAGCAGCAGGAAACATCGTGGCCACTGTATTGTGAAGGCCGACTTTCAGCTAAAGTTTTGCGATGGGACCAAATTAAGCAAGTCCACAACAGAGGAAATGACACATGGCTGAATATTATTTAAAAATAATAATAAAAAAAAAAGTTTTACTGGAGAAATATTCCAAACACATTAACAGCTGTCTTCCATTCCTGCAGATTCACCCCGTATAACATCAAAGAAGATCAGGTCTTATTTGTCTGCAGCATCTAGTCCAGGTCCATGTTTCAAAACTAGACTACTGCCCTTCTCTACTACCTTGTAATATCAAATCACGCCAGGTGATTGAATACCAGATGTGCTGGTGCAATTTCAATCAGCCTAAATGTTATGTCACACCCTCCTCGTTTCTTCACTGGCTTCCCTACAGGTTCTCACATCAAGTTAAAGTCCTTGGTGTCGGCGTAACGGAGCCTTCGATGGACAAGTGCCCGTCTCCATCAAGAGGCTCCACAAGACCTCCTGATGTTCCATCTCACCCTCTCAGGTCAACGATCCAACACCGCTTGGATATTCCTCCAACACGTGCGAAGGGTCATTCCAGATGGTTCTCTTGTGTGGTTTCCCGATGGTGAAATGAGTTGCTAAATATCTGATCATCAGATTCCCTCTCCACCTTCAAGAAACACCTCAAGACCCATCTGCTCCAACACTTTTACTTGCCGAATATAATTCTTTGTTCCATTAATGTTCTTAATATTGCACTTTCTGCTTTTCTTACTAGACTCATGCTTTGTAAGTTGTGTGCCTCTCACTACAGTCCTGACTTACACTAGTACCTGGGATACATTGGGAGCTCTGCCTAACTGCACTTAAGCCTAGTCGATTCCTTGACAGTGCATATCTTTGTAATGTGCTATTTGCCCAACTTATTTTTGCCCAAAGCGGCACACATCCGTCAAATAAAAAATACTGATATAGAATATAATGGCAGAATACGTCTTGCAGTCTTTTGAGTGTCATTACTCATACCGTAACGAAAGATAAGCTTACATTACATCACCTCTCTGGACTGAAAGCAACTAATACCATCACACGTTCAGTTTGTTTAAAGAAAAGAGAAACTCGTGCTGCAATGAAGCGCAAAATATTAAAGTTCAGAGATACAGCCAAAAAAATTATATACATACTATGTTAATATTGTATGTATATATACACATGCATGCATACGTACATATTTGCATAATTTACATATAATCATTTTCCCTTATCTAGGGAAATACCACACAACCCGACATATCAGATTGGCTTGCATACGCGACATAAAAAGGTTTGCACTTCTGCATTAGCCAGCTGACCCAGAGTCCTCGAAGTACTTGTACAGAAATACAAGTACTTCCCCTTTGTTCTGACAATCCATCAGATAATGAGGCCCATCAATCAAAATAGCTGCAATGACACTTAAAGCCAAAGTTACTGCCCCATTCAGAAAAACGTGATTAAGGTCGGTGTTACTTCAGGCTCTTTTAAAGCATTCAGTGCTGCTGAGTGAGTTGATTTTTTCTAAGTTCCAAAATATCACTTGTGGCTTTAACCATCAAAGGAAACCCAAGACCAACCAAGAGAGGGCAATTTCAGCGTTCCTCTCCACATCCCTGTATCTTTACACGACACACACTTAAAACCAACACTCCCATGATATGTCATCACCAGTGGGGAATATACACTTTGCTTGATCCCAGTATAAACTGGTGGCGTTTCTGCAGCCATACATTGAAAAGGCAGAAGTCGTTAAAAATCCATAATAATTTAATAATGTTTATTGGGGGTTTTGTTGAGTATCGACATGTGACCCTGTGTGATCGTTTACCAGTGCCTGGGGATTTCAAAGAACAACATGCAGTTCCCTTTTCCACCTCCAGCCTCTCTTTTACTGAAGATAAAGTAATTTAACATGTATGATTTAAGGTCTCAGAAAAGTGTCATGCTGAATTCCCAGGACAAACGGGGACCACAGAAATGAAAGGGGGAGCGTATTCATGACCAGGAGATGCCACACAATGCTGACTGGCCACAGTGGCTAGGAGAAGAGTGACTGCCTCATAGACATGTGATTTACCTGTGACTAACCACTGGAGAGAGCAGGTTCCTGAATAAAACACCATGACTCCAATCAACTCCATGTACCAGTAAACATGCAAAAATATCCCCAAAATTCTAACAAGCAAAAAAAAAAAAAAAAACTTTTCATGATTATCTGAATGCTACTTACAGGTTAATGCAAAGTTTCCCTCTAGTATGAATAAAATGAAATCGACTCTCTTTATCAAAATAGTTTATTTAGTTGCTTTTCATGTCACAAAAGCAAGACAACCCCTATCTCCTCTTCATATCCCAATGACAACCTCTCTCACACTCAACTAAAAATGTGGGACAGACACAATCGAGATTCATTGTTACTCAGGAAGAGCTATGGCAAATAAAGTTTTTTTTTTCCTTTTTAAAAAAAGGGTGTGGGGGGGGGCAATACTTCACATCACAGTCATTATCTCCTCTATAATTGTACACTTTAAGAAAGCGATGCTTATCACATTTGCTATAATCTTATACGGTAAGAAAATGAACATCGCAGAAAAACACTAAATGCACAGAACTAGGAGAGTACAATTTATTGGTTTAAAAAGGGACCATCGCCAACAAAAAGGGTCCAGAAAAAGAGATTGTTTGCCATTTCTCCAGAACCTGCTGCTGATACGGGATCATCTTGCAGAAAACCAGTTTGGGCTGAAGAACTAGTTTCCAGAACCGCCGACTTCACGTACGTACGGAACGCCACGTTCACAGTCCAATAGACAAAATAGAAAAATAACAAACAAGAGAGGAATCTTATTAAAGGGACCATCTTTTGTTTGCTTGAAACCAGACAAGTGGCAAGGAGCAGCCTGGTCCTGCCTTTTCTATTTGCTGTTTATAAAATCTTCAAGGCCTCTCTCTGAGGGCAAACTACAAAAAAAATGTTTGGGAGGCCGTTATATCCTGGGACAAAGGCCTTCAGATTCCTGGGACAACAGTCACAGCTCCCAGGGCCAATGCCAGTGCTGGGACAGGGTGGATAATCCCCAGGTGGGGGGGGGGAATGCCCACAGCACCCCTACTTCCCCGGGATCTTGGCTCTCTTGCGGGCGATGGCATCCTCAACCGCCTTTAGCTGCTTCAGCAGCTCCTCCCGGCGGGACAGCGTGCTGCTGGGTTTGCCCGACTTGGGCGGGGGCGGCCCGCCAGAGCCGGAGCCGGAGCCAGAGCCAGCGGCGGGGGGCTTTCCCGAGGAGACCCCTAGGCCTTTGCCGGAGGATTTGGGCGGTGGGGTCAAAGGCCGCTTCCTGCTGAAAGAAAACACACACACACACACACACTCTGCTTTCAGTTCTCCATGCTGGGAATTTGTTGGGGAATCCCACCTTAATATGTGACAGGGCAGTAGAGAAATCCACGGCTAATTAACTGCACACTCATGGACACATGCACTCACGCACCAATTAGGGACACCAACGTGGTACCATGTACGACCAACTTTCATTTTCAAATCCACCACTGCTGTCCTGAACTGTTATTATTGTACTTATTGAATATTAACCATTCTCTTCTGACCCCTCTCATTCACAAGGTGTTTTCGGCAACAGAACTGCTGCTGGCTGAAAGGCTTTTTTGTTTATCGCATCAGTCTCTGTAAACGCCACGCAGGGCCGTGTGAACGTCCCAGGAAAGAGGCTCTTTCCGAGATGCTAGAACCACCAGGTCAGACACCAACAATCGCAGCACCTTCAAAATGCCTCAGATTTACTTATGTCACCCTGTCTGCATGGTGTATTAATTCTGCCGTTTGCATTAACAAGCAGGTGTAAATGACAAACCTGCCACTGACTGCAAAAGACAAGCTGGGCACCGATCCTCTGGTGACAATGACCAACTGCCTACGTGCAGTGAAATTCACATCGTAATCGACACCATACGCGGTCGTCCTTCTATGGAAGTCTGTTGATGCACAGAAGCGGTTCCCATGTGTCTGGGCACGGCAGAGGGGGGTGGGGTGCTCACCTGTCTGCCTGGGGGGGCATGGGTCGGGGGCCCTGCCCGCGGGACCGGTCCAGTCTTGGGGACAGTGGGGGCCTTCCCAGCATCCTCCTGTCACGACCTGGTAGAAGAGGAAGACAGATGAAATGAGGAAACCAACATCAACATCCATTGTAATGAAGGTGTCTAATGAATTACTAATGAAGAGACCAATTTTTATTACTAATAAGCTCAGATTTCCCCAAACACAACTGGGCCAGCTGCATGGCTTGTGTTAGAAGGGCTTTACTGCTATCTATGTAGGTGGCTCTGCTGGGAGATGCCTCGTTTTGGAGATATCGGCCGTAGAAATGACAGGCTTCTCTTGAATATGATGCGAGTAAAAGGCATTTTTTGTGGTGATTAAAGCACCAAAAAATACATTTGAATAATTCAACCAGAACCCATGACCCAGTTACTCAAGATAAATCCACAGACTTGGTAGTGAGCAGTTTAACATTGGAACTATTTTCTTCTACCGAGCTCCACACATCGTATCACTGCGCAGAAGATGAGCACGACCACCCCGATATCTTCTGCACAGAGATACAATTGGTGTGTGAAGTTCGGAAGAAGAAAATACTTTGAACGTTACACTGCTCACCAAAGTCTGCGGATCATCTTGAGTGACTGGGTCAATCCATCCCATGATTCCGTCGCAATGCCACCGTGCATGCACAGCAGGAGACGATGTGCAGAAACACGGCTTCTCAGGGGGAGCCGCTTCACGCAAATGAGCCGTGCCACTTCCTGGGTAACGGGGTCTTACAGTGGTGGGTGCAAACCGGAATTTCGTTCTTTTCGCATTTGTATTTCTCTCCCTGCTCTGGCCAGCTTCCCATCTCGTCAGAAAGCAGCATGCCAAGTCAAATTAGAGGCCCAGGGTAGAGCAGAGGTGACAAACGCATGGAACACGAATCCACAGAACTCAAATACTACAAATCGTAATATAATCAGTGATATTCAGCTTATGGACATGAGTACTCTTTCAGTCTTTGGGCAACTTCTCAGAATTAAATACCTAAAAAGAAAAAGATTTTCACTCATTTTTTGACTTTAAAACTTTCAGGATCCCCAGAAACCAGCACGGCAAGGGCGTCAGTGCGCGTCACGGACAAGCTGCAATGTCCCGGTGAGATTGGGAGGGGGCGCGAGAACACAGGTGTGAATGCCGCGCTCACGAGGCCGGCAGCCAGCTCAGTGCGGCGGCTCCAGGTGGACGGCCGTGAGGAAAGGCGGCAGCGGGAGACAGGTGTTTACCCCTCTCTGGTGACAGAGCTATCCTCTTGGAGAACGGCGATGTCGGCCGGTCTTTGTCCGAAGGCAGGTACCGCTTCCTGTTACCCCTGTCTGCCTGCTGCTAGAATAAATAGAAAAAATGACTCAATGGCAGAATGGAACTTTTTGTCACGGTTTGATGACTGTTAAGAACTGGGAGAATTTTCAGTCCAGAGTGCCTACTGAGCACACTGCTCACTGTAGAGCATTCTGGGAACACATCCAAGGGTTGGAGTACCAGTATGAAAGATGTTTATTCCCCGTTCTGGCTGTCCTCTCAGACGACGGGGGTGTGCAACGTAGTTCATGGTGTTTGCGAGTCCCATACAAACCAGACTCGCGTCCTTAAACGCACGTGCGATCACCTTGTTCAGCAGAGTGAGCTTTATGTCCTTATGGGAGCCGTATGCTCCCGCGGGGGGCATGGGGGGCGCGTGCAGCTGGTGGGCCTTCCCACCGGGGCCGGACTTCTGCGAGGAGGATAAGGCCGGCAGCCTGGGTCCGGGAACCAGGGGCTCCGGCTTCCTTCGGTCTTCTTTGAAGGGGTCTTCCTTCTTCATCGGCCTTCCTGTGTGCCAGTCCCGATCACAAAGCAATTGAAGTGTTGAGGGGACATAAGAGGAGTTGTAATTCATACCCTAACAGGTCGGCTGAGGTGGAGGGGGGGGTACCTCGATCTCGGTTGGGGCCCTTGTCCCTCGGGGGGCCCTTCTCCTTGCGCGGCTTGGCGGGCGTGGGCGAGCGAGAGCTGGCCGACGAGACCGGGCTGGCCAGGTCGGCGTACATGTCATCGGAGTCGGCACTTCGTACAGAGCTGCTGCTGGAGGAGGCCGAGGAGACGGAGGAGACGCTGCTGACAGTCAGGGACCTGTGGGGGGGGGGGGGGGCGAAAACAGGAAAAGCCAGATGGATGCAAGTCACTTCTGCTATTCGAACAGAACTGAGCAAAACTAAAGTGCAGGTTGAACCAAACCATAAACGAAAGCAGATGATAGCAAATGAGAGCCACAGTAAAGTACCTGGACTTTCTGCGAGGGTCACCAGTGGGTCGGAGCAGCACAGACCAGCATGGCGAGGGCCGGGGCAGCGGGGGGGAGAGTTTAACATTTGTTAAAATACTTTGCAAAGCCTCAGAGCCTGGTTGTCATTGTTTGTCCTGTATTATGGGAAGGACAGAGGATGCCTATTGATTTCTGCAGTGTTAACTCTCAGAGGTGACAAGCGAAAACGCTGAATTCAACAAGCCCTGAATTCCCCGAGAAAGCTGAGAAAACTGAGAAAAGCCCCAATTAAGGAAAGTACGGGATTGACATTCACACAAGCTGAGCGTTGTGTCCAAAAGGGAAGGGAACCCGCGGAGCATAGCACAGACGACGTGCTTGTTCAGCGAAGGGACCCCAGAGTGTCCCGTTCGTTGCGAGGTCGTCCCGGTCTTACCTGGACTTACGGGATCCGGAGCGGGAATGAGACAGGGAGGGGGAGGAGGAGTGCGTGTGCGAGCCCGACGGGGAGCGGGACCGAGAGCTGGAGGCTGAGTAGCTGGAGGCACTGGCACTGCCGCTGCCGCTCACTGTCCGCCTGCGGGGAGACGCTCGTGTCATCAAGCGCGGGGGGGGGGGGGGGGGGGGGGGGGGGCGGATTGCCCGACTTCATACAATAAACAAAAATGGTTTAACTCTTCAAACGGTGTTGGAACACAGAGCCTCAAAAGACCACCGGACATCTCAATGCACCAGCAGCTCCCACCAGATTTGAAAGAACGGCATTAAACTATCAAATTGGAAATGAATAAACTGGGGGGGGGGGGGGGCTGGGGGGTGCACTCCCTGGTGCCGCCACAGGTGGCGCTCTCTGCTGCAGAGCGGAGCGACACACACATGAAGTGTTCCCACCTCCCTGCTGCTACCGCCACGTGTGCGGTGACATCATCACGGTGTAACTTTTCTGAGGGCTTTTCCATGACGCTCACTGCATAATCATGTGGTCATATTAAGTGCGGTTATTTTACGCCTGCGTGCCATAAACCTACCGGCGCGTTTGCCGCAGATTGGGGAATCTTGCAAGTGCGACTTTTTCTGCGACATCCCACTCGCTCACGTTATCGGAGGTATATCAAAAAAAGCCCCTTTTCCCAGCATGCTTTGGGGCCATACGCCCCCGGCAAAAGCCTGAGTGGACCCCATTGTCCGAAATCCACGCCATTCCAGTGTCGCAATGGTACATGTAAATGGGCTGGCGCACAGAGCTGCTTTATGGGCAGGACAGTGCTCCGTGAGGGTCACCCCCCCCCCAGCACAGGTAAACAAGCTCTTTTGGAAATATACAAATGAGGCCACGACCTCTGCGTACCCTCTCGCCGCACGGACACTCGCGGGGATCAGGCACTACACCCGACTATAACAGAAAATCCAAATAATGCCGAACGAGCGTCTGTGGCAAGACGCTCCCGGCACTTTCCGCTTGAGTGGCCCTTCAGGATTAGCAAGTCTGAAGATATTAATCACCAGAGGTACCTCTGCCGCAACCTATCAGGACGGCTTATTACGCATATAACAGATTATTAGGCAAAAACCTGTTAATTGGAACAGACAAGGATATTAAACTTGGAAAAAAAACAAACTAAGATATGAGAGATGGGGACTTCCCCAGGCAGGCCGAAATGCCAAGTGCTTGTGGCGGGGGAGCAGAGGGGGTGGGCGGGGCTTACCTCCGAGGCGGGTTGTGCTGCTGCCTCTCCTTTCTGCGTCCCTCCCGCGGCACGGAGAGCTTGCCAGCTTCCCGTGGGGTGATGGGCTTGGCGCCTTCCCGGGGGTTCACCCTGGGATTGGGGGGCTTGGCCCCCTCTGTGGCAGGCCTGACGGGTTTTCCCAGAAGGCCCGGTTGCGGTGGCGGGGGGGTGGGCGGTTTCTTGGTGGGGGCCTTCTCCCTGCGTGGGGGCGGCACGGCAGAGTTAAGGGGGTTCAGAGAGGAGGAAAGCACATTCCACACTGTTACCCCCCCACCCCTTTGGTGTTTGTGCCCGTGTTCATGTGTATACACGTGTACTCGTCCCCGTGTGTGTGTGTATGTGTGTCTGTGTGAGTGAGAGAGAGAGAGAGCGTCGCGATCTGTGCTCATGCCCCTACTCCTGTACTCGTCCCCATGTGTGTGTGTGTGTGTGTGTGTGTGCGTGTGCTGTGTCACACCCTTTGACGGGCACAGGAGCTGGCTCCGCTTTAGCCTTGGCGGCATTCCTCTGGGCAGCACGGCTGGGAGATGGAGACTGGGAGGACGAGAAGGACCTCGATCTACAGCCAGGCGAAAACAGCAGCACGGTTTAAGACGCCCGCGTACAAAAACACATCCGGCCAAAATCTGCCCGGGTCCCACATCGCTTCACCCTAGATCACATGACCCCCTTCAGAAGTGCCTCACCTGGACCGACTCCGAGACAAAGAGCTGTGCTGGGAGGAGTGGCTGGAGTAGGAGGTGAATGAGGAGGAGCGGGAGCGTGATCGGGAGGAGCCGGTTCCAGTGTAGGAGGAAGAGCGCGACGAGGACCTGCAAACGCATACAGAGGAGGAGAGAAAGGCTCAGAGAGGTGCACTGGCAACGGGCGGATGGATCCCACGTAATCGGAGCCGGGCCGGGCCGAGCCTGCTGGTACCTGGAGGAGTTGGAGAGGGAGACCGAGGAGCCCGAGGGCCGGTGCCGCCGGCGCAGGGGTGACATGGCCATACCCACACGTCTCCGAGGCGACTTGGACCGGCGCCAGGGGTCCTTCCATTCATCGGGCCTCTTCAGCAGGGGGCCCAGCTCCTTTTTGGGTGGGGGCTCCATCGGCCTGCTAAGAGGGGAGGCATTTCAGCACTTTCCGGCCAGGACCCCCAACCCACTCCCAGCCTACCTGCCCATATCGTGCAAACGGATATGGGCTTGAATGGATGCTGTGCTGGCGAGAATTGCTTGGATGTCATTTTATACAAACAAACGTGAACAGCTCTCTTCGTTTGAGCAAAGAACAAAATACCCAAAACAAACCAACTGCAAAAACATGTTATATGTAAGGTTCCCCAGCTGTACTTTCATAATGAGGCGAAGAAAAAGGGGGGGAAAAAACACCCTTTCAGACTGTACATGATCCAACAAAAAACTAGAGATGCACAGATACCGATATTCAGATCAGAATCGGCGCCGATCGAGACCTATTTGACGGATCGGGTATCGGCCATGTGTGACCGATCCACGTCCTATACTTACTTATTTAGTTTTTGGCAATCAATCGCACGACAGCTCTTTCCCATTTTACATGTGTTTTTTTGTGGCATTCAAATGAAACGCTAATGCTGCCCCTCAGTCTTTTTTGCTACTCAGTGGGTGTGAGTACAGTGACTTCCGCCTGCTGTGACATCACGCGCATGCCCTTCGCAGTACGAGGAGCGTAAGATAAGACATGACGATCTGGGAGTATTTTACGCTTTTAACAGAAACCAGTAGCACAGCGATTTGCAATCTTTGTGAAATAAAGTTGAGAGGTGGAAATAGCGTTTAATGGACAATTCCACTTAAAGCGCACGCAACTGCGAGACAAAAAAAAGCAATGAATGATTTGAAGTCGCTAACTTAATTGGACTGTTTTGCGAACTCGCTGCGGCTTGTGGTAGAAGAGGGGCTTCCATCGCAACAAAGTGTAACTGCGCTGACGCCAATGGGACAAAAATTGTGGTAAAATTTAAGCATTCGCCACTTGTGTATACTTGCTTTGAAGATATTTATATTGAACTGCAAATGCCTCAAAAACAAACGAGGTGGAACAGTACGTTATGTTGTAGTAGCCTAATTAAATATTATTTGTCATACATTTTATCCATCTGTATTTACTAGCTTAAAAAATTTAGATATAAAGTATAACAAAGTAAAAAGAGCTCTTGTATCGGAATCGATATCTGCAGTTGTGTATCGGAATCGGAACGGAACTGAAAAAATGTGGATCGCCCATCTCTACAAAAAACAGACAAAATCAATAATTATTGCTACTACTATCCAGCATTACTCTAAGTCATTCACTATTTAAATTGTTTCTCAGAGATGTTTCACATTTCACTGTTTACTTATCTGCACTACGTTATTTTCCGTGACACAAATTCAAAATTCCTCACATGGCCAATAAACATCACTCATTCATTGGTCAGTCGGCACTGTTTCCAACATCATGCCATGGAAAGTTATTAGCTTATTCGTCCGGCAACTTCTACCCTTGATTTCCTAACGTCGCAAACCTGTGAGTGCTTTTTTTAAAGCGCTCAGTACAGACCACAGGAACATAGAGTACTTATGGGAGAGACAAGCCACTCAGCTCAGACAGCGGAACGCCGTATTCCTTCCAGTCGTGAGCCTGACTATCGGTGACCAATGGACCTGGTCTCAGGGAGAAAGCACACATCACTCCATTTCCATTTGCTGTTCAAGCGGTGAGTAATCAGGAATGGTGCGGGTGAATCTGCCTCAGAACCAGAATGATTTTTCACACTAAGGAAAACCATCTCACAAAATGTTTGGATCAAGACCTTTTCCCAAATGATCCTGCAGCGACGGGCAAACAGATTATTTTTTATGTTGCCGTTTCTAAAAAGCACCAAAGGGTTGTAAAAGCAGGGACAAGATCCATCGCAATCAATGAACTAACGTCGCTTAGGAGCATCAAGAATTTTCCAAAAATAGCATTATTATGGACTACAGACGCTCTTACATCACACTGATTTGTCTTGTATTGCACTGCTGTTTGTCCTGCACTGTATTGTCTTATATAGACGCTCCCCAGGTTTCGATGGTCCGCGTTACAATATTCCGATTTTACCATGGGTATGATTATTTAATAAATTACATGACATTTAACACTATTATAAAATAGGCTTTGTGTTAATGATTTTGCCCAACTGTAGGCTAATGTAAGTGTTCTAAGCATGTTTAAGGTAGGTTAGGCTATGATGTTCATTAGGTTAGGTTTACTGTATTAAAATGCATTTTCACCTTACCGTATTTTTGGCCTTACAATAGGTTTATCGGGACGTAACCCCATCGTAACCCAGGAAGCCTAAAAATAGAATGGAAACCGCGTGTACTGAACATAACACATCAACAGATTTAAATGTTTTTTGACTGGCGCCAAGCACAAATATGTGTGATCACAACACATCCTGAACTTGTATCTCTCTTATCAGGAAACCGGCAGCATTATAGAAGGATAACAAGGTGATCATATCACTGCTGAGTAACTGAGCAAGGCCCATCACCCAGAAAACTGCTTCAGGGGTGCTGGTTAACTGGCTAACCATGCACTCAGACCTCAAGCTTTCCTCCCACCTTTATACATCAGTCAAAAGTTTGGACACACTAAGTCACCTACAAAGTAGAGTGATAGAGTGTCACACACATGACCCTGGCCATCTGACCTAAACACAGTAGAAATGGTTTTGGAGGAGCCTGACCAGAGAGTGAAGGAAAAGTGACCAATGAGTCTACAGAGAAGCATCCCTGAATGTTCACCCACCAAAATTAATTTTTATTTTATTTTTTTTTCCTTAATACTTTTTTGGTCAGTGTATACTTCCATATGTAATTTTATAAGTTTGATGTCTTTATAATCACTGTAATATGCAGACAATAGCACAAGTAAACCTTTCTATGGGTGGGTGTCTCAAATGAATTGACTGGTGCTGTATGTGTGTTCCTCATAGGATGAGAAAACTAGCAGATTCCTGAACTTGTGCTTGCAAACCACAGGTCTGGGCATACTTCTCTGCACATGTAATCCGGACATGGGGCTGTTCATACTTCTACAATCAAGCCCGCATAACAAGCGCACGGAGAAAAATGCAGTACTGTAGCGGTATCGGTTCAGGCTAGCTGCTACAGCAGCAACTTGCAGACTGGGGAGGCTGCATTCCAGCAGAGCCTCACGCATTGCATTGAACACAAGACAATTTCTTTACTTTTTCCCCAGAGCAGTCAAGGAAAAGTGCCACGGCAAGAAACAGAAATAAAAAGAGGACTTACCAAATGATTACATTTTTTGGTAAAACAGCATTAGAATTTGACTGTGATAGTTATACAATCTGTTAATATTCTTGTGCTTGAAATAAATTGAAACAAGCCATCCCTGTCTCTCAGTTAGAGTTTCCACTGTTTAGCCCGAGAACACAAAAGGTTCAGTCGGCATTAGCTATAGCGGCGCAGACATAGCATTGCGTCTATGGGGGGCAGAGGGCTAAACCTCTGTGCCTGTAAGTAGAAGGCCACCGGCCTCAGCACATTTGTGGGTCCTTAACCCCCAGCTCCCACATCAGGTGGTTGCCCTTCGTGTCCAGCTTACTCTCACCTACAGACAGCAAGTTGGGGGAGGTGTAAAGAGAATTTCCCCACAGGGATCAATAAAGTATCGATAATAATAATTATATAATTATTATTAAATAAATCATTTCATAGACAGTGCAATCATCATGCCACAATCCCTACGGGCTGGAATGTCCAGAACCTAACCTGGAGGCTACGGGCGCAAAGAAGGGAGCCACCCAGGATGGGGCACCAAACCATCACAGGACACACTCACACACCATTCACTCACCCATGCTTACCTATGGGCAATATGGCAACCCCAATTAGCCTCAGCATGTTTTTGGACTGTGGAGGGAAACCGGAGTACCCGGAGGAAACCCCACGGCGACAGGAGGAGAACATGCAAACTCCACACACGTGGAACCCTGGCGGAGACTCAAACCCAGGTTCTAGAGGTGTGAGGCAACATTGAAATATTAAATAAAATCCACTTGTAATCTGGAAAATCAAGACGTGCGCAAGAACTGCTATCAACTCAAAATGCTGAACCAATATCTCTTTAAAGCAGAGAACTTCTATCTAGAGGCATCAACAAGATTATTACACACAGCGGCTCAAAACGCAAAAATGGTCAGTGTGCATCTTTGCCTGTGAACATCAATCGTCAGTGATTAAAAACTGCCGGGCTTGCTTGGTGAGAGATCTTACAGCCCAAAGAGTAAATATCGAATATCCAGCTAACTTTAACGCTGTCTCAAGATTCTCACGGACAAGCCATGTTTGGGAAAGCCCATTTTTACTTCAGGTAATGTGCAGATGACTTCTCTTTGGTCCAAGCACTGTTTGTGATCCACAAGCCTGAAACATAACCTCCAGATCAAGGACTTGTGTAACAAAGCCCGATTTGTTGCTTAGCTGGATAACTTCTTGGATTTAAGGTACCCAAGTTTAAATGGACTTTCTCTTTCTGCACTTAAATTTAACCCAAACTACCTCATATCTGACAAGTTACTCGGCTAAACAAGAAATCCTGCTTCATGATACAGGCCCCTGCTTGGAGCAGAACAGGTTCGCAGGCTTAATCACGACGGCAACATTAGAGGTCGACCGATGTATCGGTTTTGCCGATTAATCGGCACCGATAGTTGATTCCCGGAACTATCGGTTATCGGCAAAAATCCACGCCGATAGTTTTTCCGGGTTGCGTCAGAGCTGAAGCGGCTGAGAACGGTCCGTTGTCCTTATACAGTGCGAGAGCCAACATATATATCTATGGCAAGAGCCGCCTCTATAGGCGAAAATCGCTGTAAAGCACATGCTTTTGTTTTGACACGTGATACTGTTAGTTGCAAGGAGAGCGCAAGCTGCCTGGAGAGAGCGCGGCACGGACAACGCTGACACTTCAAATGCACGTTTAAAACACAGACAGCGAAAAGGTATGTATACAGTACACTACAGTACATGTTTTCATCTCAATATAAAGTAATTAATTTGTTGATTAGATTATGCATTGGAGAAAGAACAGCAGTATGTTTGTCGACAAGGCTGAGAGGACACTAACATTAGCAGTACATCAAGCGGTTAAAATAATGCGGCAAAAATACACGCAAGTCCGACCCAAATGTTTAATGTCATGATTGTTACCATCAGAAATGCATTCGATTTCAGTTCTTTTTATCTTCAGGCACAGGGTGCGATTTGCCGGGGGGATGGGGGGATCCGACTGGAGCGCTTCGAAACAGTGAATCTTTTTGCGACGCAGTGTTTTACTGATTCGGAGTTTCAAAAAGCTCTGTTGATACTTTGCTCACCTTCTCTATATAATATATTTGTTGTTTGAAATGAAATCATTACTATTATAGGCCTAACTTACGATGTTTTTATTAAATTTGTTATCACGTAATACAGCTCCCTTCGTATTAAATCCATTTCATGACGTGACACTCATTATCTGGTTCTTGCCTAAAAAGACGGGTATATAATGAGCGTTGTTAACAGATTACACAAACAGTTTGGTCAACCTCTGCCTATGGAGAGAGAAAAAAGTTTTCAAAATAGAAGCAAATATAGTGGGAGACTACACATATAATATACATTTATATAATTAATATTATATATAATTGTAATATTATATAATTATTATAATTCATTTTGTATGTAACTTTTTTTTTTTATTTGGAGTGTTACTTTTTCTTTCAGTTTGAAAGCATGTCTTTAATTTACCTCAATATTTATTAATATATTCATATTTATTTCATATAGCACATTTTCATGATTCAGTACTGTTTTTTTGTTTGGTTTTTGTAATAAAGTTTAGTACTATTTTACATGTAGTTTTGTGTTTTAATTTAGTTTTTTTTTTTTTAAATCCAGTATCCATTTTAAAAACTATCGGTTAATTAATCGGTTATCGGCAAGTACGGACCAACCTAGCTATCGGTATCGGTAAAATTCAATATCGGTCGACCTCTAGGCAACATACACGTATACATTAAGAAATTGAGCTACTTTTTCGTAGTACAAGGTAGTCCCCGGGTTACAAATGAGATCCTTTCCCAAGTATGGCTAAGTCAAATTTGAACAAGCACATACGATTCTTATTTTACGTCAATTAGTCAAATGATTGTCTTACTAAAGTCGTGGCCTAATGTTTTGAGAATGACAAGTATTGGTTTTCACAAAGTTTGCTGCTTCGGTATTTGTAGATCGTTTTGTCAGATGTCAGATGGTATACTGAATTATAATTACAAGCATTTCATAAGTGTCAAAAGCTTTTATTGACAATTACATTAAGTTTATGCAAAGAGTCGATATTTGCCGTGTTGGTCCTTCTTTTTGAAGACCTGTGCAATTCACCCTGGCATGCTGTCAATCAACTTCTGGGCCAAATCCTGACTGATGGCAGCCCGTTCTTACATAATCAATGCTTGGAGTTTGTCAGATTTTGTGGGTTTTTGTTTGTCCACCTGCCTCTTGAGGATTGACCACAAGTTCTCAATGAGATTAAAGTCTGGGGAGTTTCCTGGCCATGGACCCAAAACGTTGATGTTTTGTTCCCCGAGCCACTTAGTTATCACTTTTGCCTTGTGGCACGGTGCTCCATCATGCTGGGAAAGGCACCGTTCATCACCAAACTGTTCTTGGATGGTTGGGAGAAGTTGCTCTCTGGGGATGTTTTGGTACCATTCTTTATTCATTCTTAGGCAAAATTGTGAGTGAGCCCACTCCCTTGGCTGAGAAGCAGCCCCATACATGAATGGTCTCAGGACTTGGTTTGTATGACACAGGACTGTGTCATGCAAAAAAATATTGTCTTCTCCAGACAATATTTTTTCTGGATGCCCCAGACAATCGGAAAGGGGATTCATCAGAGAAAATGACTTTACCCCAATACTCAACAGTCCAATCCCTGTAACTTTTGCAGAATATCAGTCTGTCCCTGATGTTTTTCTTGGAGAGAAGTGGCTTCTTTGCTGTCCTTCATGACACCAGGCCATCCTCCCAAAGGCTTCACCTCTCTGTGTGTGCAGATGCACTCACACCTGCCTGCTGCCATTCCTGAGCAAGCTCTACACTGGTGGTGCCCCAATCCCACAGCTGAATCAACTTTAGGAGATGGTCCTGGCACTTGCTGGACCTTCTTGGGTGCCCTGAAGCCTTCTTCACAATTGAACCTCTCTCCTTGAAGTTCTTGATGATCTGATAAATGGTTGATTTAGGTGCAATCTTATTAGCAGCAATATCCTTGCCTGTGAAGCCCTTTTTGTGCAAAGCACAATCCTTTTAAAGCATCCGATCTGCTATTCTAACTCAATCAGCATGACAGAGCGATTTCCAGCCTTGTCCTCGTCAACACTGTCACCGTCACCTGTGTTAATGGGAGAACCACTGAAATGATGTCAGCAGGTCCTTTTGTGGCAGGGCAGTGGAAATGGGTGGCAAAGAGGGACTTTGCAATTAATTGCAATTCATCTGATCACTTCATAATATTCTGGTGTATATGGAAATTGCCATCATAAAAACTGAGGCAGCAGACTGTGAAAATTAATATTTGTGTCATTCTCAAAACATTTATCTACGGCTGTATATTATGTATTTTTACCTTTATGCCTAGAAAACACCTAAGAAACAGTTGCAAATACACTAAAACATGTTAAACATAAGAGTAAAAAAAGAAATGTCATTAAATAGTTTGGATAGGATAAAAGAAATACATTATGATTATGATTTAAGATTAACACTGACTTGTTTCATCAAAGTCTTGCATACCAGAAGGGGTTTTCATGAGATAACATTAACAACCATTGAAACCATGGAATTTTCCATTAGTCTCGAAAAGCAGTAACTTACACACTGGGGAGGCTGCATTCCAGCAGAGCCTCTCACACTGCATTGAATGCAAGACAATTTAATTACTTTTTCCCCAGACAAGTCAAGGCAAGAAGGAGCAATCCAAAGACAACTTCCAAATGATTAATGTTTTTGGTACAACAGCATTAGAATTTGTTTGCAATAGTTATACAATCTGTTAATATTCTTGTGTTTGGAATAAATTGAAACACTGTGTGTGGAACATCTTTAAAAAGCAAGTGAACAGGTATGAGTATTAGGCAAAGAAGCGCCTTGATTATTGCAAACCATTGTATTTAACTGAAATTTCCAATATAACAGGCTTTATGGCAGTCTGTTCACAAGTACAAGTTATCTAACGTTCTAACCCGGGGACTGAAAATTCACTAATCCGACTAAGCCAGCTAAACTGACTTTGTCAGGTATCCCGTACGAGTCAATTAAGAGTTACATTTTTACTTAAATGAAATATTTGTAACATCAGACTCAAATATGATTATGAGCTCAAAAAAATTAAGACCTAGTAAACTTAAATTTAAGACTTAAGACATTTCAAGGCCTTAATTAGTTGAACACGATTTTAAGATTTTCTTTAATACCCTGTGTCGATGCTCGCACACCCAGCGTATTCCAACAGTTATGTCATATATATTTTTTTGCTCATTTCAGTGTGTATGGAAACACTTTCGGAAACAATGTGAAAACGCCTGTGTGGACGAACCCTAAGACAAGCAAGAGCTCTTGTTTTTTGTTATTCGTCTAGAGCATTCTACTTTTAGCTGTACAAGCATTTTGGTCTTTTGGGAGACACAAACATCATTTGTAGAATATTACAAGTGCAAAGGCCCTATTATTTGTCAATAAGTAAAAAAAAAAAGACGGGACACATTGACACGCCACTGGCAATTTAAAGACCCCTGATTCACTGCACTGTGTGTTATTTGGGACTAAGGAAGAAACTCAGAGCAGCGACCTACAAACTGAGAGGAGGAACCTCCCTTCCTGCGCTAAGTGACCAATATTTAAGAAAGGGAATCAGCACAAATAAGTGAATGGAAAAAGATGAACTGATTGACATTCCAGCAGAGTCAGCGTTGTCGTTACGTTGTTTAGCCTAGATAAGCAGTATTGGCCGGCGCAGCTGCACTGGTCTATTCACATTTTTAGGCATTACCTCACGCAGGTAAAAAACGCTGGGCCTCCCTGGGATGCCGTGACCCCGCCCTGCTGCCCGTATGACCGACGACCCACTGATTATCACCTCTCGGCACATGGAGTATTTGACCTGCAAACGACGCGCGGCATTCAGACAATGCCGTGTGCCTGGGCCGTTTACGCAATCGCATCTCGCTCCGTCCCGGGGAGAAAGTGGCTGGAATTTTCAAGCCCATTTTTAGTGGGTGGTAGAGAGCATGGCAAACAAACAAACAAACAGACAGACAAACAAACAAACAGATGCATGTCACTCCCAATCTGGTCCTGGTATTGACATACTGACCAAGGAATAATGCGGGTCCTAAAGTTTAACCCTATTTGCCTATTTAGACAGGATCAGTTTTATTTGGAAACATAATATAATTGAAGCAATTACCCACAAGGTCCGTAACTTTAATCCAGTCCGAATCTGCCACAGTAAAAATGACCACCTATAGTGAACACGGGTTTCTTTCAGTAATACAAGCTCAGTCCAAATTGTGATCTATCTATAAAGGCAAGTCTTGAGTAAACCGCACTTTCCCATCAAAAAGACTCTTAATGGGTACCGAGTTTCCACGTAAACGTCTCACAAACGGCCTACAGAGTAGCCCAATTTGTAAGCCACTGTACGGCTACCTATGGCGTTAACACCTGGATGGGATTTGTTTTATCTCCGCTCTCTCTGGTAATTTGAGGAAATCCCACCTGCTTCTTATCCTTCCGAATCAGCCAATCAAATCACCTTTCAATTTACATACCGAGACTCCCTTGGCAAGAGTAATCCAGTCCGAATAGGGCCTAAGTCTGGTACACAAATCATCCAGGGCCAGCCAGAACAGACGATATAATCTCACTTCGCTGGCAAACTACATGCATCTCAATTCCTCAAATCAAACCTTCTAGGCTGATATACATCCCTGGGATCATCTACCTTAATATCCTGACCTCCCCCGTACCAACTCACTGGCCCAGTATCGATCAGCCTTCCACTGCGAGGAGACCTCAGGGTACAAGGGCCACTTCCCAGTTTCCCATAGCGCTAAAGACAACAAATCGGGGCCCTCAGCCCCCAGCTCCCGCTCCACGCTGCCCATTGCCCATGCCACGCTGCCCATTGCCCATGCCACGCTGCCCATTGCCCATGCCACGCTGCCCATGCCACCTGGAACAGCCCAAGTCCTGATCAGGAACAGCTGAGAGAAATTCGTCTCGTGGCTTCCCCAGGGAATTTATTTTACTTTTGTTTTCATACGAGCAGCGGTGCTGAACTTCCTCTAAATGGAGAACGTTGTCGTCATGCACTAAATTAATCCAGTGACGCTCCCGGCCAATAAACACCTCCCCAAAGAGCTAGCCTGTGCTGCTAAGAAAGTTCACGGAAGGTCAGTGACTGATTACCTGCGGGAAAAACAAACAACAAAAATAAAAAATAGTCACCAACTTCCACGATGGTAAAGACGAAGAAACAAAGGAGGTGGCACTGGATGTGCTGGTCACGGGGGTCATGCAAATTATACTCGGCCTTACAAGCCTGCGGTCATGTGACCAAAACCTTCGCGCTCTCCAGTTGGGCACATGCTTGAGATGATCCCAAATGGATCCCAAGCACCACCCCTGGAGCCAAAAGGGGAATATCGGGAACACCGACTCCTCTTTTACCATTGCAGAGCTTCGGATCAACCTGACTCTGCTAATTTACACCCCCCCCCCCAACCTGGCCACCAAAATCTCACCTGGGTCCGGCTGGTCATGTGACCAGTGTTTAGGCATTGGTCTAAAAACTTGATGATGCCAACCCATCCTCAGTTAAACTCTGAAAATCTAGTGCCCCATAAGACAGCATAGAAAGCAGGAATTATGGCAACAGAGATATGAATCGTAAAAAAAGAAAATGGAGCCAGGTAACGTGGGCGGCCCTGACAATGTCCCAAACTGCACTGGTTCTGCGGTTCCCACACCCCCGGTTCACATTTTACTAACTTAGCAGAGGCTTGTATCCAAAGTGATATAGAACTGAGAAAACAAAGCCAGCCAATCCCTACAGCAACTCAGGGATTAAGGCCTTACTCAGGGGGCCGAGTATCGGGGGTGGGGGGGGAAACCTGCACGTATGCTGCTCCCACTGAGATTCCACACCCCCCCCTACTATGCAAGAGACACCATGCGTCTCTCCATTTCAGGGGGAACTTCAGATCCTCATGAAAACCTTCCCAGCATGAACTGCAACCTCTCACCTGGGTGGGGGGGGGACAGGCGAGCGGGCCTTGGGCTTGTCCTTGTCCTCCTTCTTGTCGCGCGGCTCCCGAGGGGGGCGCTCCCGCGGCGGTGGCCGCTCCTTCTCGTCGCGCTTCAGGCGGTCCCTCTCCCACTCCTCCTTCCTCCGCTGGCGCTCCTTCTCACGCTCCCGCTCCCTCTCGCGCTCCCTCTCCCGCTGCCGGCGCTCCCGCTCCCGGTGGTCCCGCTCCCGCTCCCTGTCGCGCTCCCGCTGCCGCTCCCGCGGGTCACGCTCCCACTCACGCTCCTACGGGACGCACACAGACACGGGGGTAGCTTATGGTTAGCAGGAGACAGATTGTGCCCAGAGAAAAGACCAATAGGAAGCCCAATCGTGCATGTCACATGGACGATGATGACCAATCCCCAGTGTTCCCCTACTGCGATTACACCAGAATCCCATATTCATGACTCTATGCTATGGTCACTCCAGTCAGAGAATATACACACAGAAATGATCACTGACGATTGCAGGGATTCATCAGCTAAAAGCAGAGGCTCAGGAACAGCTTCTGTCCCAGACTTCAACGCCTGGACATGCCCAATTATGCAATTATGCACAATCCAATCTTTGTTTTTATCCTCTTTACTTTATTTATCTATACTGTATTTTTTGCACAGTTATAAGACAAAGTCAGTTTTTCATTCTGTATGAGAGCAGCTGTGCATGTAACAAATAAAATCTTGAATCTTGAAATGCGCCAAGGGTCTATATTCACATGACTGTCTGGGATTATTAAGGACACAGCGTGCGAGTGAAAGCGTGCGAGTGTGAGCGTGCGAGTGTGAGCGTGCGAGTGTGAGCGTGCCAGTGACAGCGTGCGAGCGTGAGCGTGCCAGTGACTGCGACTGACAGCGTGTGAGTGCGACTGCGAGTGACTGCGACTGCGCGAGTGACAGCGTGCGGTAAGTGGGGTAGGGTTGGGTAAACCCCTCACATTGTAGTGGTAGGGCAACGGCGTCTCCGTATAGTGAACCCTGAAGTTCTCGTACTGCCCGCCTCTCCAGAAAGTCTCCATCTCGTAGTCGTAATAGGAGTCGGCGTAGGGATCACTGCTGTAGAGCGGGCAGAGAGGAAATGTCAACGTTTGAGGGATACATTCCGGGGACTTGACGGGAGACCAGGGGGGCGGGTCAGTGTGCTTACCCATAGCCAGGCTCCCTGAACTCCATGTCTCTGAAAGGGGGGAGAGAGGAGACAGACACACCATCAGCAAAACAGCAGTGGCCGTCCCACAGTGGCTAAGGACAGAATCTACCCCATCGGTTTGAGTCTCGAGCGAAAGGAGCCGAAGAGGAGCTGAAAGGGAGAGGAGCGACATGGAGCGGGGCTGGGGGGAGGAGGCCGGCCAGCACACTCACCCGGGCTCCCTGATCTCTCTGGTGATGCGGTAGCTGCGCTCCCTGAAGAACTCGTTCTCTTTGTCAAACTCCCGCTCATCCTCGCCGATGGTTACATTGAAGCGCTTCTCCTCAAAATCAGGCTCCTGCTCTTTGCGTATTGTGGCCTTTTTCAGCACCTGGGGGGATTGGGGGGGTGTCAAGGAGCGTCAGTCCTTACGTGCGAGGCCTCCCTTTGTCCGCTGTCGTCATTATGATTTAATCAATTATCCCGAAATGCGTGACTGAAATGCCCCGCGGTACAGATGTATGAAGACAGAAACTTCTGTGCGTAACGGTGTCAACTGAGCACTAATGTGTGCATGTTAAATAAACAAGATAGAAAATTCCACAGTCAGCCACAAGGGGGCAGATGGCAAGAATGTGCTGGAAGGGGTGGGGTGCTGGGGGTATACCTCCTTGGCGTGTCGGAGCCCCCTCTCCCAGGCACTCTCCACCGGGGGATCAGCTGGCAATGGTGGCGGGGGCAATTCTTCGAGAGCGGGCCCCCCCTGGAGGTGGGAACACGTAATAACACTCATGCCGACAAAATAATATCCATATGTTGAAATGTGTCCAAAAATGGAGCCCCTGTCTGAGAGGGACGGGGAGGGGTGGGTGGGGTTGGGCAGACTGCCTACCCAGGGGGTGGCGGGCATGAGGGGGTGTGGGCCTCCCGGGGGCCCCCCGTTGGGTGAGAAGGGGTCCGGCTTGGCGATGAGAGAGTAGTTGCCCTTGTCATTCACTCCCGGGTGGATAAATCTGCAGTTCATGCCCCAGGTGCAATTACCTGCGAAAAGAGCAAGACGTTAAAAAAAAAAAACAGGTGCCAATTTCCTGAGGGCATAAAACAGAACCGTCATAAACCATCATCCATGTCTCTACACAGGTGACACGCCTCCAATTTAACGGTCTACCAAAAAGACATGGGTAAAAACTTGTTTATAAAATTTTCACAGAAAACTTCAGGTGAAAAAAGAATTCCCGCCACAAAATAGAGCGGATGCGGTATAATGGCTCCCCCTGCTGGATACAGGTAACAATGACAACACAGAACAGAATAACTATAAAAACGTTTTTTTTTTTTTAACTGACCCATACCTAGACAGAAACACAATACTTTCTCGGGGCCCATTGGGCTCAGGTTGGGTCGCAGACCTATAGCTACAGTCATTGTTGATAAGAATGGCACTTGAGTGTTAGTCCATGGGCGCCATTAGGGGGCGCTCTTCTGTACAGAACTCATAATCGTGACCTCCAGAGCTACAACCCATCCACTTTCATGGATTCTTTTGCCTTTTGGAATAAAATTAAAATGGTTACAGTGGCGTTCACTGCCACCTAAAATGAGAAATTATTTTCAAATAAGCCTACTTCCTAATGTGACCAAAAAGCATAGCAGGACTGAATTACGGGCTTTTCCAGCCAGTAAGTGTAACAGCAGAAATGAGTAACAACGCAGCCACTGAGTTAGCCTGCCTGATCTGCTGACTAATCTTAACATTAAGACCACCTTCAACAGAATGCACATGACTTAATTCTCCAGCTGAGTTAAACCGAGTTATATTTCATTACCAACTAGGGCTGCAACAACTAATCGATTTAATCGATTAAAATCGATTATTAAAATAGTTGCCAACTAATTTAATAATCGATTAGTTGGGTCTACGTTATTATACACATAAGTACAGTGGCAACCTCCTAATTTGGGAGCAGTAAGCTAACCAAAGCCGCGGTGGCAGTAAAGTACCATTAAGCTGGATGCCAACCGCCATAAAAGAAAAAAGTAAATGCACATAAACGCCATTTACGCACCTTTTAAATTTACAAAACAGCTTTTACTCAATTTTTTAAGATCACTAATGTTAATGATATAGTTACCCACCGTTTTTACTGCTGTGCATATAGTTTACCCACCTTAAATTTCTTGTTACCACTACACCACTGCTTAATTTCTTCACGATAGAAATTTATAGTAATATCAAATGTTGTAGTACTCAAGACCAGTTTTTGAAGGTCTCGATCTTGTCTTTGAAGCAGCCGTATTTGTACTCGTTCTTGTCAAGGACTCGGGATTTTATTTCGAGACCATAACTCTGAGAATATTCTTATTAATGAGCCGTTTACTGTCGGATTGGATAACTAATAACTGCAACCAATGGCGTTACTGCCGGCCGCGTTACCCGCCCCGTCCCTTCACACACGCACATGTGTTTAAATGAACGCAGGGGAAGTCGTGGTTGTCAACACAATCAGCTATTATGGGGCTAGAAATGCGGCTACATACAGTATACCACAACGTGTTTACCCTACCATTCTATTAGGTGGGCGCCCCAAGTTAATTTTATTTAATTTCATTTTCTATATAGCTCCAGATCGCAACCGAAGTCATTTAAGGCTACCTTTCCGATAGAACAGGTTTATATCTTGTCCTTTTATTAAACAAACTAAATAGCCTTATATTATTTATCTTATTTACAGTTCATCACTGTAGTATGCTGAAACAACCGGACACGTTTTAAAACAAAATTTGCCGCCTGCCGTTCACGGGCACCAATCGTCTTATTTGCGTTGCTCAGTAATTTTTAGCGTAAGATGCGGAAAAGGCTTTTTCTTCGCAATAAATGTTTACTTTATTTGTCCGTAATAAATGCAGACATACTCGCTGGCGTGCTCTCTCCCCCTGTCATATATGTGTATCAACATTAAATAACATTAGACAATTCTTTAATAATATTCTTAGTAGCAGCAGCGGTAGTCTGTGCTTTTACATTAAAAAACTGGAGTACTGAATACATTATCTAAAGCACCATGCTGGTTGCACTTTATAAAACAAGATTTTGTGTATTTCATTACGTTGATTCAGCTGCTACAAATTATTAATTTTTTTTGTATACTCTTAATGTAGCATACATTTGTTTTTTATGTGAGTTGCTGGAAACAACTTTTGTACAAAGACAGACTGGGTTATTAAAAATTGCTGGAAATCAAATTGTTTTTTTGCCCCCCCCCCAATCCGATTAATCGAAAAAGTAATCGACAGATTAATCGATTATCAAAATAATCGTTAGTTGCAGCCCTATTACCAACATTGAAAAATGACCACATGTTTCGACATCTTGTTTTGCCCCTTTAAAACGCAGTGCAGATCATCACATTTAATAAATAAGTAGCCCTTTAATTCCCTTGAACAATTAAGCAATAGGACTGACTTGTTACATGTTAGATAACCTATTAGCCTATCAAAGCTGTGCAAATGATCAAAGGAACACAGTTTACTAGCACAAATACGGTCATGCTTTGCTTAACAACAGGGATACGTCCGAGGAAATGCATTGCTAGGGAATTTCATTCATGCGCAAACATCATGAAGTGTATTTACACAAATCTAAATTGAACAGCCCACTGCAGACCTAGGCTATATGGTACAGTATGGTCCAGTAACATAAAGTACAGCATAGTAAACTATGTTACAGGTTACGTATCAAGTATAGCATAGTAGGTTTGTTTACACTAGCATCACCACAAACATACGAACAATGCGTTGCACTACGACGTTATGATGGCTACGATGTCGTTAAGCCATATGAATTTTTCGGATCCACTGTAATCTTATGGGACCACCGTCGTATATGCGGTCCATCCCTGACCGAAATCCCGTTATGAGGTGCATGACTGTACATGTAACAGCTTATTAAAGCTAATACAAATTCCTTAAGTGATGTATGTATTCTATGTATTCTATGGACATTTCAGCCAAATTCAAATAATATTTCAATAATATCCATCCATCCTCCACTGCTTATCGGAGTCCACATCGCGGGGACAGCACTCTGAGACGAAATGCCTTAACCCCCCCCCCCTTTCTCAAACTAATATAATTTGATTAAAGAACCACGAAGCAATAACTGCACAGGCAGGAGACTGGTTTTAGGGGGCTTGGTGCTTGGTTTGAGCGAGTCATTAATGAAGCCCGTGCCACGGAGTGCTGCAGAGCAGCGAGGGCCCGACCCCCCGCCCTGCAGCAGCCTGGGGAGCTCTCTGATAATTGCATGTTTGATGGCTGACATACTTTTCGCACAATTTTAGATGGGCACACAGTGTCCTTCAAACTAGGCACTCTATAAACGCGAGCAAATAAAGTGTCCTTCTGCGTGGTGCACTTTCGGCAAAATAGTCAATTTTCAGTTAAAAAGAACATCTCTATTTGCCAGGCGATTGCTAAGGTTCATTTCCATGTTTATTACCAAACAAACGATAATTCCGATAAAATCGAACAAAGAAAAACATCTGAGCACACTAAGTAGAGTACCTGAATGATGGAGCCCGCACGGCGACACGTATTGGGGGTTCGACGTTTACAATACCGTGCAATTGAAAAATAAGTGCTGTGAATAAGTGAATAAAGACTTTGTGAAGGTTTGTATTTTAAGAAGTAAAAAGTTAGCTAGCTCGTCAAAATAGCGTATAAAAAGTTAGCTAGCTCATCAAAATAGCATATAAAAAGTTAGCTAGCTCGTCAAAATAGCGTATAAAACGTTAGCTAGCTCAGCGGCTACCAATGTGGGAGGCTCATGAGCTAGCTGGCTAACAACGACAACCAGCAGCTAAGGAGCCGCCTTGCAGGCCTATTCATTACATGGATAACTTGAGCAAGGAATAACAGCAGCTAGCAGGGCTTCTATATGACAATGCAGCTAGCACAGCTGCCTAGTCAATGGCTGATAGGTGAGCCACATTAATGGGCACAACCAGTCCTTTAGTGGTCCATATTAGTATATTCTGCTTTTCAACACTGATGCCCAAATAGGATAACATGTGTTCACTTGGTTCCCTATTTATCATGCATCCAGCATGACTTCCAGCCGACCCGTATCCCTGATTCCTAACGTCCATCGTTGCCCATCTACACTCCATGCCCATCGAATGCGCCCAGGTACAGATCCCTGATTTGGTGACAAAAAATAAATGCGTGATGATAGACCAGTGTCTCCCAATCCGGTCCTCGGGGACCCACAGTCGGTCAGCAAAATGGACAGACAACATTGTACAATCAAAGCATTTATTCAGAAGACGATATAGAGAGAGAATTTGAATCAGGCAAGTGGAATGATAAAGTTTATCACAAGCTTCCCTGTCTTTTCTTAATCTTTTCATATAATTCTTTAAGTAATCTATCTATAACAAGCATACACTATACAGTATACTCCCGTTATAGTGGACTCGCTTATAACGGAATATCGTCTATAACAAACGAATCCCGCTGGTCCCGGCCGTGCGCCTTTACGAACTTGCAGAAAAAGCATCAGATATAGCAGACTCGCATATAACGGAATTTCGTTTATAACGGACAAACAATTTGGTCCCCAGGGCCACTTTTAGGTGTAGTTTTGTTCGGCTATAACAGACATGCAGGCTCCGCCTACAAGGACTATAAGAGACTTTGCCAGATCCCTTAAAGTCCATTATAACAGGATTGTACTCTGTGTGTCTCATGGAAAGTGAAATGTGGTACACAAGAGAGATTTTCCCCAAAGCGATTAATAATATTCCATGTTCTGTTCTATTCAACAGGCTCAGCTTATCACTGCCTCCATCTTTTATGTGCATGAATTACTGTTTGTGCCTCATTAACAAAAATAAGTGTGATGGGCAGAAATACGTGCTGCTGGAGGTCAAGGTGATTCTATTGATAACAAGACCTTTCTGTAAAGAATCTCTGAGAATGAAATGCAGAGGTAATTCACTTGAAGCTCAGCAGCGGATCAGTATTTCTTTTTGCACCACAAATGTAACGGTCTCCTTGGGTCTCGCGGTTTTGCTCTTTGTGGCTTTGGGCCAACACTGACTGGTGAGCATGAGTGACACAACATGAATTTGTAAAATTATTCTCACTACAGATTTAAGTCGCGGTTGAAACGTGCTATATAATGCATATCCTAAACAGCAGCCTTTGCGATCTGCGTGGTTTCAAATCGTGATTTCGATTTCAAATCGATAAATCGTTCAGTCCTACTACTAATAATAATGAATTAAACATGGAATATGCCCTTTTCCTTCAAGTAATCCATGCATATCGATGCAGATCACCAGTATCTCCCCGCATTTCGATCAATCAGAATGGCGGTGATGCGACCAGCTCTGTTTGGTCAGGCTTTCATCAGCTCAGGTATGGCTCGGGTACGGCTTGGGTGCGGCTCGCACAATTTACAAACTGTCTTTTGGTGGTACAACTTGGGTATGACTTGGTCCTTGGCGGCAGTTGAAAAGTGCAGTATGTTGCAAATCTGCAAGCCCAAACATGCATCTTTCCATGCACCAGAAGGACATCCTACCTTTCATGAAGAACCTGCAGATAGGACGGGGCCGGATCTTCCTATCCATAGGGTCCTTCACCTCCCCCTCTTCCAGATCGTCATCCTGCAGGGAACATACCAGCGTTTAGATGCCAATGCACATGCCGAGTTACCCTGTCTGATTTTGGAAAGAAATCGGAGTTCCACAGCGAGCATCAATTAACAGGGTGGTTTAACAGACAGACACAAGACAGTCTTTAGACACAGCAACCCCTGTATGCTCCAAAGTGATATTCTGCAGGGCATCAGTTATTTACAGCTCAGCTCGAAGTACAGTGAAATGAAATCATATATCATGCATCCTTCAGCTTTACTGAGAAGTCAGTACAGAATAAACACAGGGAGCTCGAAGAACTAGTCAACACACAACTGCCATTCAGCTCCACTGGTACAGTCAATTTCAGCGTTTCTCTGAATTAAGAGGTTTGGCGTGGGGGGGTTGGAACTATTGAAAAAAATGCAGATACCAACATCATCGATGCACAAATTCTTATTCTTATAATTTTTTTGTGATGAAATGTTCCCTCTCCATCTATGGTG